>NC_082692.2:44459468-44629168 GCF_949987515.2 Delphinus delphis | reverse complement strand
GGGGACACAAAGGTGACCACAGAAATAGTAACCTAAGAATTACTCTGGAAAGTTAGTTCAACCATGAAAAGAGAAGCTGCTGTTCTCAAGCTAGAGTTTAAACCTGGCTGAGGCTGCATCATAAATTTCTAGACAAAATATAACCTCACATATTACATACTCCAGAGAAAACCTGTCAAAAGAGTAACAACTGTAACCCCCGCAGCCAACTGCAGCGGTTCTTAGGAAGCAGGGTACTGCAGCCACAGACGTTCCCAACAGAGACTGCAGAAATATTCTGCATGCACAGCCCTTCCCACATCTGAGGTGCTTCACTCTTTCCTTTTATAAACAGGACACTGAAGTGCAACATCATTTCACGTACTTTTTTCAACAAATCTGGAGAAAACACAAACATGCAGCTCTCACAGGGTAATTCACCAGATCCTGAGCACCTGCTCTTCTCAAGGTACTGTGCTAGGCATCAGAGAGAATGACGTTGAACAGGGCTGAGTCCCTACCCTGCAGAAGCCAAACAGGGCTCAGTCCCTACCTGGAGAAGTTGAACAGGGCTGAGTCCCTACCCTGGAGAAGCTGAATAGGGCTCAGTCCTACCTGCAGAAGCTGAACAGAGCTTAGTCCCCACCCTGGAGAAGCTGAACAGGGCTCAGTCCCTACCCTGGAGAAGCCTACATGTAAAACATGTCATAGAACACTTGAGGGTGAATAAGAGAGCAGTAGAGGGGCAGAGGTATTTGACTGCGCCTGGGGAGAGGCAATAATCTATGAAAAAAAGGCACTGACTTTAAGGAGTTATGGGAGACCCACAGTGAAGAACCCAAGTCCTTCACCAATCAGCCACAAGAATTTTGGTAAGCCACCCAAGCCTTTGCGGGGCTAAACTTTCATGCGCAAAATGAAGAGGCCTGACTGGTAAGTTTTATTGAGAGCTCCTTATGAAAGAAGGCTAAAGCACTACCATACACAATAGGACAAACATGCATGTCCACTGATATCTATAAACCTCAAGTTTGGATTCTAGGAGCCAAGAATGAGGGCAAGATAACACACAAATGATTATCACACAACTCTAAAATCCTGTGCTGCTCTAAAAATCCTATGTCGATGTGCTGCTAACATTTGCTAGCAACTAGAAATAAGTGAATCATTAAAATTTTTGCCACCAATAATTTCCATAAACACAAAGTGCAAAATTGTACTAAGCACCACAGGGAAAAATTCAAACCCCTTAAAATTCTATTCTTCACATGAACTAGCCCCTTCAAATGAACACCTGAAAAATATATAGCACTTTGGAATTTTTTAAGCACCATATATATATATATATATAATATATATATATATACACACATATATATATAATATATATATAACTGATTTTTTTTCCAACGGATCTAAGCTAGCCTATCAAAAACCTAGAATATTCCACTAAAACAATAACTTTTACTCAATCCTATTTTGTGATGGTGCTAAAAGCCTCATTTTCTAAAATACTGGGTTGGCCAAAAAGTTCCTTTGGATTTTCCCGTAAGATATTATGAAAATCCCGAACGAACTTTTTGGCCAACCCAATACAATACATATGGAGAAAGATGCCAAGACTCACTTGTAATGACTTGTTCATCTGTGGGATCCAGTGGGCCTGCCTGACCCCACACCCTACCTTGAAATACTCACTTCGGTTACTAGGTCCTCTACAATCTAAAGAGCAACATTCAATTTAGCATCCTCAGTCAACAAGCGTGTCTCAAAGTAAAAAGAGGATGTTTATTTTTTCCCCAAAAATGAATGGTTTTTCTGTTATCGATAGTTTCATGGCTTTTAACTGCACTGCTTTGTTTCCTAGAGCTCAGCACCAGGGGAGAATGAATGGGCTGGTGCCTGAGAGTAAAGGCAGAAGTGAAGGATTAGCAGCTACACTGACTGGTCCACTGCAATCTCTTTAAAATAACATTAAATAACCAGGAAGTAATACTGGAAAAGACATATTAATCAATCCAAAACCAAAGGAAATCAACTAGACACAAATAAGACAAAGAAAATTCTTATATGATTACAAAGTAAGTAACCATTCAAGAAAATTAATTATATTTAAGCACAGCTTAAGGAACTAAACTGAACACTGCTTTTAAAAAGAGGATAAAAGATTTAAGAGGATTCTAAGCCCTGTAGAAATAAAAAATTACTTGATCAAGTGCCTACAAAGAGTATTTTTCCAAAGCAACAAATACTTGGTGAGTCACACATCCAACTACTATTCTAAACATGTGAAAAAGAAAATCCTTTTCAAAAAAAGAAAATCCTTACTTTCCTCTGTGACTCCCAAGAAAGCTGCTTACTTGCTGTCAGTTATTTCCCAGGGAGCTTCTCGGAAGTTCTCTTTCTATCTCTAAATTAGAATAAATATATTTTCTGAAAGTCTGTTTTCTAAAGTTTTACCAGCACCTTCTAATGATGAATCTCACCCACAGAAAGTGAAATTAGTCACATGATGTGAGAAAAAAGAGAATCTGCCTTAAAGATATTCAGCTACAACTTAAGAAGCTGCCCATTTTCTAAAAACAAAGCAAGCACGCTCCACCAGTGACACAGAGTGGAAGTGTGTGAAAACCCAAGCTCGGCCGTGTGACCCCCTACGTCTCAGGGCTTCACTTTACCCTCCCCAGAAATCCAGACTTAAACCCAACTTCACACTTGCCATCACCATCTGGATGACTGACAAGCACCTCCTGCTTAACATGATCAGAGCAGAACTCCTGATTTTAGCCTGTGGACTTCTCACACAGTCTTCCACATCGTGGTAAAAGACATCACCCTCTAATCAGTCACTCTGGCCAAGAATCTGGGCAGTGCAACACAGTGGTCAGGAGTAAAGACTGAAGCCAGGCTGCATGGATGCAAACCCTGCCCTGGCTCCTCACTTAGCTGTGCAGACTGTACGCCTCAGAGACTGAAAATGGTACCCACCTAACAGGATTACTGTGAAGATGAAATGTGAAGCTCATGTGAAGCATTTAGAACAGCACCTGGCAAATATTAAATGTTCATTAAGTATAAGCTATCATTATTGTTTTTATCCTGATTTCCTCTTTTTCTCTCACACCCAGTGTGTCAACAGCACTTCAAGAAAGTAACTGAAATCCAGAGAGTTCTCTGAATCATCACCACCACAACCAGCCTCTTTCCAGCCACTATCTAGATCAAAGTGATAAAATTCTGAACTAGTCTTCCTACTGCCATTCTTTCTATACCCTCCAAAGTGGTTTTCAGCCACAGTAACCTATTCTAAATATAAATCAGATTATATCACTCCCTTTTCCAAAACTATCCAATGGTTTTCCACTACATTAGGCTAAAAAATCAATCTCTCTACCCCGGTTTATTCAAAGTCCTGCAACGCTGCCGTCTCATTCTGTACAGCTCCCCGCTAGCTCACTACGCTCCAGCATTGTGCAAAAATGCCAACCCTCTCTCCTTGGGGCCTTGGCATCAGTGACCGCTCCTGCCTAGAATGTACTTTCCTCTACTTTTGCTCTGCTGGCTCCTTCATGTCACATATAATATTGTTATTGTTTATTTCTTTGGTAACTGGTATAAGTTTTATAAGAGAAGAAATTTCATCTATCCTATTAAGTATTATATCCCTAGTACTGAAAACAATACGTGGGTGAACAAATAAAAAGTTATTAAAAAAAAAAAACCATTAACTGAGAGAACTGGCTAAAGGTTCTAAAATTGTTATGTGAAGCAAAGAAATATATCTTTCCCTCATTCTTTTCCCTAACTGGTTATCAATTTATTGCATCTCAACTCCAAATTCACCCTTTTTGCCTGCTCTGTAACTGGACCCTAATACACTTACCTTTCAATATTTCCTGAGTTTGAAGATCTAAATCCCCTGATAATACAACTACTCATAAAGGCACAGTTTTTCATCAAAAGATCCTAAGAATCACAATTAGAAAACCCGAGATCCACTTATGGCTGCAGCAATTACTGGCCAAAAAGACACTGGACAAACTACCTGGCCTCTCTGAGCAGCACTTTCCTAGCCTGTGTGATGCAGACGGTCATCCTCATCCATCTCAGAGACTTGTGGTGAGGATCAAATGAGATCACAGACAAGCAGTAAACTATGTGCGGACAGTAAGAGTCATCTTCATTATTCAGTATCTATCAGTCCAACAAAATGTTATTGAGCACTGACCCTATGTTACGTAGAGAGAAAAGTTTAAGACCAAGCCCTTACTCTCAAAAAGCTTACATTGTAGTTGAGAAGAAAAACGCTAACTGGAGTAATCTCACTGCAGTTTGGTAGTGTGCAGAATGCTGTGGGGGCACAAAGGAGACACACTCAGTACAATCCTGGGGCTCAGGGGGGCTTCCTGGAGGAAGCAGTGCCACAGCTGAGTCTCACGGATCAGCAGGGTGAGAAAAGAGCTCTTATCAAATAAGAACATAATGCCCATCTTTTACTAGTCCTAAAGCATGCTCAAAAGCCAGATTTGTTATCTTATAATATAAATCACATGATCAAAGACTAACAACAAGATTGCAGATGTCACCTGGGGTAAAATTCTTCTATCAACTTAGACTTTCCCCAGCACCATTTATTTCTTCCTCTACCACAAATTAGAATACCTTTTTCTAAATCTTTAGGACAATTCTTCTCATCCTACAAGGATATTTCCAAATTCTTTCAATTACATACTTCAAGGTCAAAACCTTCCTCACTGGAAAGGACTGTAATCAAGAAACCATCACAATGGGTTTAATTTCCCCTTTGCCACAGCCTAAAAGCAACACCTTCCCTTCCTCCCAGAGCTTCAGACTCCAAAGCTGTCAGGACAGCTTCCCAGGCAACCCCCTCCATCCACTCTCCTTCACGGCGAGGCAAAAGGCTCTATGGACAACCTCTCAACCAGACTCGGGCCCTGACCTACCCAGGAGAAAGCCAAGCACTTTTTGGCCAACCCAGTATTTTAGAAAATGAGGCTTTTGGCACCAATACAAAGTAGGACTGAGTAAAAGTTATTGTTTTCAGAATAAAAACAATACCAGAAAAAATTATAAGTTTTAACTCAAAAGGAAAGGTTGGCCTTTGCTTATACAGTAATCGGTACAGCTTAAAAAGAGCCACAGCACATAACTTTGAAGTTATGTACTAAACACTAAGTACCCAAAAAAGTGTCCCAAAAAAGTACAAAAGAAAACTACACTCAGATTAACAAACAACACTGAAAAATGTATTTTTAAGATGTTATCACTTAAGTGTCTGTTTAAACAAATCTCTTAAAAAGCACTGATTATGTCATTTATTTAACTCAGCTACCTCCAATTTCACCCAGCAGCGGGCTGTTTATTGTAGCACTAACCTAGTACTGCTTTTCCTAATTAAACATAAAGACTTTCTTCTACATTGCCCTCTACTGACACAAAATAACAATTTAGAACAGAAATCTAGGGGTTATATCTACCACAGGCCATACTAATTGTTAAGGGTCACATATGACATCCATCTCCAAGGAAAAAAAGACACAATCTTGAAGAGACAAAGGCTGTTCACAAAATTAATCATCTCACCAATAGTATTACTAGGAGAAAGAAAAAAATGACAAAATTAACCATGAGTAGTAACAAATAAAAACCTACTTAAAGTGACTTTCCTGGTGGCACAGTGATTAAGAATCCGCCTGCCAATGCAGGGGATGATCCCTGGTCTGGGAAGATCCCACATGCTGCAGAGCAACTAAGCCCGTGTGCCACAAAGCCTGCACTCTGGAACCTGCGAGCCACAACTACTACACAACTACTGAAGCCCACATGCCCTAGAGCCCGTGCACCACAACTACCGAGCCCACGCAGCACAACTACTGAAGCCCACGTGTTCTAGGGCCCACGTGCTGCAACTACTGAGCCCGTGTGCTGCAACTACTGAAGCCCACGTGCCTAGAGCCCACGCTCTGCAACGAGAAGCCACCGCAATGAGAAAGCCTGCACACAACGAAGAGTAGCCCTCACTCACCGCAACTAGAGAAAGCCCGTGTGCAGCAATGAAGACCCAATACAGCCAAAAAAATAAATTAAAAAAAAAAACCTACTTAAATACATAAATATAAGACATGACACCATAAAACTCCTAGAAGAGAACATAGGTAAAACATTCTCATACATAAATTGTACCAATGTTTTATTAGGTCATTCTCCCAAGTCAATAGAAATAAAAGGAAAAATAAACAAATGGGACCTAATCAACCTTACAAGCAAAAGAAAGAAAAACCACCCTTGCACAGCAAAGGAAACCATCAATAGAACGAAAAGATAGCCTATGGACTGGGAGAAAATATTTGCAAATGATGTGACCAACAAGGGCTTAATTTCCAAAATACACAAACAGCTCATATAACTCAATGACAAAAAAACAAACAACCCAATCAAAAAATGGGCAGAAGATCTAAATAAACATTGCTCCAAAGAAGACATACAGATGGCCAATAGGCACATAAAAGGATGCTCATCATCACTAATTATTAGGAAAAAGCAAATCAAAACTACAGTGAGGTATCACCTCACAACAGTCAGAATGGCATTAAAAAGTCTACAAACAACAAATGCTAGAGAGGGTGTGGAGAAAAGTGAACCCTCCTACACTGTTGGTGGGAATTTAAGCTGGTACAGTCACTATGGAAAACAGTATTGGAGGTTCCTTAAAAAACTAAAAATAGAGTTGCCTTATGATCCAGCAATCCCACTCTTACGCATATACCCAGACAAACCATAATTCAAAAAACTACATGCACCCCTATGTTCATAGCAGCATTACTAAAATAGCCAAGACGTGGAAACAACCTAAATGTTCATCAACAGATGAGTGGATAAAGAAGATGTGGTACACATATAAAATGGAATGGAATGAAATGTCATTTGCAGCAACATGGATGGCTGCTAGAGATTATCGCACTAAGTGAAGTAAGTCAGAAAGAGAAAGATAAATACCATATGACAGCACTTATATGTGCAATCTAAAATATGATACAAATGAGCTTATCTATGAAACAGAAACAGACTCACAGACATAGAGAATGGACTTGTGGTTGCCAAGGGGGAGGGATGGATTGGGAGTTTGGGGTTAGCAGACACAAACTATTATAGAATGGATAAACAACAAGGTCCTACTGTATAGCACAGGGAACTATATTCAATACCCTGTGATAAACCATAATGGAAAAGAATATATATATGCATAACTGAGTCACTTTGCTGTACAGCAGAAATTAACTCAACCTTGTAAGTCAACTATACTTCAATAAAATAAATTTAAAAAAAATTAAAACCTAGGAGTTCTACAAGTAACAGTACAGCATCATAAGCAATCTGAATATTATTATAAAAATTAAACTATTTTTTAAGAAGTACAGAACAAAACTATCAAGAGTATGTAACTGAAAACATGAACATATAGAAATAAAGTGAACATGGAAATATGGAAACAAAGTAAAATACTTACAGCCAGAGCCTTGGACAGTTTGGTTCTAAATTCATTAAGGATGATAGCCACAATGTCCTTGAGTGGTACATAAGCAAAGCCATTTTCCAAATAGACTTTCCTTCCTCTGAACAAATCCAGAGCATCAGCAAAAGGGATCTGAATTCAGTGTGAAAAACAGGGAAAATAAGTCAGTACCTGTCATTACGAAATTCTCCTACGTCTTTGTAAGTACTAAGGCTAAACAAAATCCCTCCTCTGAGAAAATCATTAGTCCTAGCAGATCTAAAGAAAAAAAAAAGCAAGAAGATCAATTTATACTCCTTGTAAGTAAACAACAGCATTAGGAAGGAGTGGCAGGCGGAAAATGTGTTTGTTTTAGAGTAGATCTTTCAAAAAATAATAAGCCAAGTTAAAATGCTTTATTTTCATTCTTAACTCATCAATTTACAAATTATAATCACCAGGATTTCAAATTCCCAGCTCAAGCCCTCTGGGTACACTGCATTCCTCTCACGTGACATAGTCCACATTTTGTTCTGTATCAAGTGGAATCCAATGTGTATACAATATGTTCAGTGCTAAAAATTACCAGTAAGTAAAGTAATTCCAAATTTCTTCATCTATGTTTCCACTCTTTCTCCAGGGAAATATATTGGAAAAGCTAATCTCAACACTAAGAAATGGAAATAATAATAAATGTCCGGTTTTATCTTTAAAATAAGTACTTGCCAGTAAATATTTTTTTAAAAACCTAATAAATACTATTCTACTTACACTTTTTAAAGTCCTATGAACTATGGTAAAATTTTAAGAGATGAGATTATGGTAATGGTATTAATAAATTGCAAAACTCATCCTTACTCTTCAACAGAGTTTTTCTACTTCTTAAAAATGAGATAAAAAAACTAGGTTAAAAAAAAAAAAGATTCCCCAAATACCCTATTCACCCAAGTTTTATGGAAGAGTTAAATCTATATGCCCATAATTCTTCAATGTATTCAATGACACCACACAATAATCAGATCATGTGTTTTTACAGAAAGTTTCTAATTAATTTACAGATTTCTACATCCAGCACAGAGTCCTTGCCCTGAAGCAGTTCACCACTTGGTTGAAGAAACAAGACGGACTCACGTGGACAAACACGCCCTGCAGGAGGACGCTGGCCAGACTGGGGTGGGGGTGGGGGGAGCGGGGGAGGTAGGGATGGAGTGCCCGTGGTGGCAGGACCCGCACCAGACACCAGGCATGGGCGGCAGATAGCCGCCCCTCCCCTGCTTCGGGAGGTCCTCAGCCCCGCAGCCCTGCACCTGGCTCACACAGGCAGGAGTCTGTGCTGAGGGTGCGCGGATGGCGGTGTGGGGGCAGGGGCCGGACCCGGGCAGGGGGAAGAAGGCCGGGGCCCCAGGGCACCCGGGAGGGAGGAGAGGCTCCCGCGCGGAGGCGGCGTAGGGAACAAGGGGCCGGGGAAGAGGGGCGTTGCAGGGCTTCCCAGCCCCAGCGCAGCCCGAGGCTGAGCACAGTGAGGAGAGCGTGGCCCGCAGTGGGTCGGCACCCGAGCAGCGCCAGGGGTCGGTGCAGCGCAGCCCGGGGCGGAGAGCACAGCACATCCGGGGGGCGAAGACAACATCCGAACAGAAGGGGGAGAGGCTGCGCCCACAAGAGGCTACACAAATGCGTCAATAAAACACGGATAGGAGCTCAATGTGATACATTTAACAAAACCTAGGAAGTACTTTAAAAGCGTACCTACCTTATAAACTGATTCCAGCTCCAACTGAACCCCACCTAAACTGTGTGATGAAGCCATAATATCCTGTTCTCGGAGAGTCTTATCTTCATCACTTATCTAAAAGGAAACATATTTTATATCGTTTAAAAATTAAAACTCTGCATTCAGTTTCAATAAAGCACTTTCCTGTTCTAGTGAAGATTCTATACTTTTTAAAAACTTTTAAAACCCTGGTATCTGAAATCATTCCTAATATGATTATTAAGTCGTTACTATCATTAATGAAGCCAAAATATAGAAGAAAATTTAAATTCAATATACTTTCAAATTTCTACTCTGTCAATTTCTGAGGACACATATCGAAAGAACAGTAGCAGAGAAACAATATCCTGGACTAGCTGCACCCACAGACTCATGAAAGGAGAAAATGAAAACCTTTCTGAAGAAATATACAATTCTCCTAGGGCTTAGTATAGTCCTCCAAATAACTCCCCAAATACAATCTCTAGCACACAGAGAAAACACACACACAAGGAAATAAGACTCCATCAGTGGGAACCAGATTGGTAAAACGAAAAGAAAAGTATAAGGATTGGAAAAAAGAAACAAAATTGTCATTATTTACATATTATGTGATTAGAATCCTTAGAAAATCCAGAAAAATCCACAGATAAATTATTAGACCTACTGACCTAATTAAGCAAGGTATCTGGCTACAATGTCATATACAGAAAAACCAATTGTATTTCTATCTGCCAGCAGCCCACTTTAATAATGGATTTTTTTTAAACTACCATTCATAATGGGATTAAAACTATCAGTATTTAGGAATAAATCTAACAAAAGATGGTCAAGACCTCTAGGAAAAAAAAAAAAATGTAAAACCTTACTGAAGGAAACTGGAGAAAACCTAAATAACCGAGAGACATCCATAAACATGCACCAGATGATGTAATACTATAAATGTACCAATTCTCCTCAAATTAACCTGCAGAATCAATATACTCTCAAGCAAAATCACAATAGTTTATGTGTCTGTGTTGCTTCTAGAATGTATAGGGACACACAAAGTGCCAAGGAAAGCCAAGATAGAAAAAGACAGTCAACCCAATAGAAAAATGATCAAAAGATATGAACACACGCTTTACAACTGAGAAAATTTGAAGGGCCAATAAATACGATCGTATCTCGTCTTATTGCACTTGGCTTTATTGTGCTTCCCAGATATTACTCTTTTTTTTTAAACAAATTGAAGGTTTGTGGCAACCCTGTGTTGAGGAAGTCTATTGGCACCATTTTTCCAACAGTATTTGCTCACTTCGTGTCTCTGTCACATTTTCGTAATTCTCAAAGTATTTCAAACATTTTCATTATTATTGTATTTGAGAGCACTGAACAAACAAACATGTATCATCAAAAATCAGTGCAAGAGAGTCATCAACTGAAAACTACCACCTCAATTCCTTTTTGGTAATGGACAGGATAAAAATACAAAAACTAAAAATGTAATATAACTAGATGTCATGAGAAGTCTCAATAGGCAAAAATTTTAAAGGGTGTCACAGCACACATTATATACAATCAACACTCATTCTAGAGTGTTTAAATTGAGTTTTAGCAATAGCAAATATTTCTCTAAGAGCTAACACCAGATTATTTTCCTTTAGTATTGGCTTTGTTTACATATACCTGTTGATAGTAACTTCTCTACAAAATTGACTATTTACCTTTTACTCCGCATTCCATAGGACAAATCCTTCCAAGCTCAAATATACCACCAGATACACAATGCAAAGACTATTTGAGAAGAGGCAGGTATGTTTCAGAGCCAAGCTGTAATTCGCAAACAGCAACTGATAAAGTGAGAAACTGACCAGGGAGACATAGTGAAAGGGAACAAGGTATCTGTACATCCTCGTGATGATCTTTCACTATCTTTAAGTGATTTCCAATTTAAATATAAAAACTATTTCAAATTTGTGCAGTGAACGCTTACTTATTTGAAATTAAATAAAAATTAAATACACATGCCTGTTCTCCCCACCATTAATGGGGATAATCATAGGTGATTGCATGGATCGTTTTTTGCCCAAATGGTTTTGACTGGATCTGGCAATACTGAAGTTGAGGCCAAATGTGTTTAACCCACCACATCCCTTTTACAATCACTTATTATAGCAACAAAGAATTAGATAACTTTGAACATACAGATGTTTGCCATGATAATATCTGGGGTTTTAACTGAACAAATCCCACAGCAATATATAAGAACCACTAAGACTTCTCCACGAATATAGGGGAATATAGTACCTCTCTTTCCCTAAACTCAACTCAAATATTTGTATTAACAATACCACAGGTGTTTATAAGCAATTAACTGCTCACCAAGTAACTGTCAGGTAAGCAGGGGAAGCACACTTCAGCTCAACTGTCATACAACAGAATACTTTACTTACAAGAGACTTAATGTTCCAAACACTCTTCTACCTTAGGTATATAGTCAAGGCTCAATTTAAACAAAATTCAAGGTCTTGAATGAAAACTAGAGTAGATTATTAAAGAATGTGGTAAGACTGTCTTTCACTGAAATCTTCCCCCACCCCCCAAAAAAATAGAAAAAAAATTATCTGGACTTTACTTAGATTAGAAATAATGAATAAAATTCTAAGGGATTCAATGTGTTTCTAAACTGTTCACCCAAAGTAACTGGGTGCATTCCAAATAATGCACATTCTAGCTGAAATTAATGTCATTTCCTACATGATAGCCTTTCAGTAAATATTGTTTTTCCTTGGTGAATTAAAAAGTTCATCCATTTGCCACACACATCTAAACCTTCATTTAGCTATTTAATAATAAACAAAATAAGAGAATTGTCACTGAAAAATGTTGGATGACTGTCTGAAACTTTATTAATTAGTATAAACTTCTATTAACTTCATTATTTCAAATTTCTAAAATAATCTTGAGTATTCTCTTCTGCTTCTGGTATAAAAACTACTGGGAAAAATATGAGCATATTTCACTTTCTCAGGCTTCCCTAATGAGGTTAACTACTGGATGCCTAGAAAAAACTCATTCTCCAAAAGAGCAAGACAAAATTAAACAGCTTCCTGCTTTTACTAACAAAGGAGCTCATGTAAGAGTTAAAAACAACTACAGTGGAACAATTATAAAAGCAGAGGAACTGAGTAGAAAGTATATCGTTTTTGTAACTGCAGAAACCTAAGTTCAAATCTTAAAAAAGTGAATTAACCTCTTCATACCTCAGTTTCTCCATTGGTAAAAGGAAGAAAATAATACCTGTTTCATGAACATTTTTGTCAGAATTAAGTAAAATAAAGTATGTAAAGTGTCTAGAATAGGCCTAACATATAGCATGCCTTTAATAAATGGTAAATATTTATTATTACTATCAGTAATGTACATTTTGATTAGCTTGTTTTCCAGGAACACAGTGAAACATTTTTGATCCACATGATCATGATAAGATGGCAAAGCTGGAAGATCCTGAGCTCACCTCCTCCTACAAACACACCAAAACTACACCTATATATACAACAACTCTCTCTGAGAATGACCTGAAGACTAGCAGAAGAGCTCTTGTACAATTAAGGATATAAAGAAAAAAACACTGAGTAGGGTAGAAGGGGCAGAGACACTATCTAGTCAAGACCCACATCCCCAGAGCAGCAAGCCACAAGCAGGAGGAGATATCACAAACTCAGAGGCCCTCCCTCAGGAGCGAAGGGTTTGAGCCCCATATTGGGCACACCAGACCCAGGGACTGGCACTGGGTAGGTGAGCCCACTTAACTAGCTTTGAAAACCAGCAGGGCTTATGCACAGGAGAGCTGAAGGAAATTGAAATTTCACTCTTAAAGGGCTCACACACAAACTCACTCACTGGGAGTCCCAGCACAGAGGCTGCAGTTTAAAAAGAGCCTAGTGCTCTAGATAGCTTGCCAAGGCCACCCCAGCAAACCCCAGGTCCACTCCAGCACCAATCATCCCACCAAGGCAGCAGCCCCAACATGTCCTGGAAAAGCCCCAGCCCATCCCCACTACAACTCCACCTGGCCTGCCAAAGCTGACCAGCACATACAGTCTACACTGGGGATACTCCTATACAAGATCACACCTCCAAAACCAAGAGACATAAGGTTTCACCTAATTCACAGAAACAAACACAGAAAGTCAAACAAAATGAGGAGACAGAGAAATCTGTTCCAAACAAAAGAACAAAATAAAATCCCAGAGGAAAACCCTAATGAAATGGAGATAAGTAATTTACCTGATAAAGAGTTCAAAGCATGGTCACAAAGATGCTCGCAGAACTCAGGAGAAGAATGGAGGAACACAATGAGAACTTCACAAAGAGTTAGAATATATAAGAACCAATCAGAGCTAAAGAATACAACAACTGAAATGAAAAATACATTAGAGGAAATACACAGCATTTTAGATGATACATAAGACCACATAAGCAACAAGGAAGAGAGAATAGTGAAACTCAACCAATAAGAACAGAAAAAAGAAAAACGAATTTTTAAAAATGGGAATAATTTAAGGGAACTCTAGGACAACACCAAGTGCACTAACATTCACATTATGGGCCCAGAAGGAGAAAGGGGCAGAAAACCTATTCAGTAAAATTATGGCTGACAACTTCCCCAGACTGGGGAAGAAAACACACATGCAGGTTCAGGAAGCATAAAATCCCAAACAAGATGAACCCAAGAGATCCACACCAAGACATATCATAATTAAAATGGGAAAAGTTAAAGACAGGGAGAGAAACTTTAAGGCAGCAAGAAAAAAACAGTGAGTCACATACAAAGGAACCCCCAAAAGGCTATCAGCTGACTTTTCAGCCGAAACTTTGCAGACCACAAGGGAGTGGCATGCTGCATTTAAAGTAATGAAAGAAAACAACTTACAACCAAGAACAGCCAGGAAGGCTACTGTTCAGAATCAAAGGAGAGTTAAAGAGTTTCCCAGACAAGCAAAAACTAAGAGTTCATCACCACTAAACCAGCCTTACAAATGTTAAAGGGTTTTTAAGCAGAAAAGGCTATAACTAGAAATAAGAAAATATATGAAAGAAAAAAACCTCACAGCTAAAGGCAAATACATAGTAAAGACAGTGGATCATCCATTTAAAAAGCTAGTATGAACATTAAAAGAAGAAAGTCATAAAATCAACTATAATTACAATAAGCAATTAAGAGACACACAAAGTAAAAAGATGTAAAATATGACACCAAAAACATTAAATGTAGATGGGAGGAGTAAAAAAGTAATGCTTTTAGAATGCATTCAAACTTAAGCAAACATCAGGTTAAAACAAACATATATATATATACACACACACACACACACACACACATATATATATATATACACACATATATGAACCTCATGGTAACCAAAAACCAAAACCCTACAAGAGATACACAAAAAATAAAGATAAAGGAATCCAAACACAGCACTAAAGAAAATCATCAAACCACAAGGGAAGAGAACAAGAGAAGAAGAAAGGAAGAGAAATACAAAAACAACCAGAAAACAACAGCAAAATGGCAATAAGTACATAGCTATCAGAAATTACTTTAAATGTAAATGGACTAAACTCACAAATAAAAAGATATAAGGTAGCTGAATGGATAAAAAAAATAAGACCCATTTATAGCCTGCCTACAAGACACTCACTTCAGATCTAAAGACACACACAGGCTGAAAGTGAAGAAATGAAAAAAGATATTCCATGAAAAAAATGAAAAGAAAACTGGGAGAGAAATACTTGTATAAGATAAAAGATTTTTTAAAACAAAGGCTGTAACAAAAGATAAAGAAGGACATTACATAATGATAAAGAGGTCAATCTAACAAAAGGATATGATGTTTGTAAATCTTTATGCACCCAACATAGGAGCATATAAATATATAAAGCAAACATTAACAAACATAAAGGGAGAAACTGACAGTAATACAATAATAGTAGGGGACTTTAATATCCCACTTACATTAATGGATAGAGAGAAAATCAATAAGTAAACACTGACCTTAATCAACGCACTAGACCAGATGGACTTAATAGATGTGTGTGTGTGTATGTGTGTGTGTGTGTGTGTATAGAACATTCCATCCAAAAGCAGAACTCACATTCTTTTCAAGTGCACATGTGACATTCTCCAGGACAGATCATATGCTAGGCCACAAAACAAGTCTCAATAAATTAAAGAAGACTGAAATCATATCAAGCACCTCTTCTGATCACAACATCACAACAGTTTGAAACTTGAAATCAATTACAAGAAGAAAATTGGAAAAACAAAAACATGTGGAGGCTGAACAACATGCTACTAAACAACCAATCAGTGAACAAATAAATCAAAAAGGAAATTTAAAAATACCTAGAGACATATGAAAATGAAACCAAATGATCCAAAAACTATGGGATGCAGCAAAAGCAATTCTAAGAAAAAAGCTCATAGCGATACAGGCCTACCGCAAGAAACAAAAACAGGGCTTCCCTGGTGGCGCAGTGGTTGAGAGTCTGCCTGCTGATGCGGGGACTTGGGTTCGTGCCCCAGTGCGGGAGGATCCCACATGCCGCAGAGCGGCTGGGCCCGTAAGCCATGGCCACTGAGCCTGTGCGTCCGGAGCCTGTGCTCCACAGCGGGAGAGGCCACAACAGTGAGAGGCCCGCATACCGCAAAAAAAAAAAAAGAAACAAAAACAACTAAAATAAACAATCTAACTTTACACCTAAAGGAACTAGAAAAAGAAGAGCCAACAAAACCTAAAATTAGTAGAAGGAAGGAAATTAAAAGACCAGAGTGGATATAAATGAAATAGAGACTAAAAAAAAAAAAAAAATAGAAAAGATCAATGAAACCAAAAGCTGGTTCTTTGAAAACATAAAGAAAATAGACAAACCTGTAGCCAGACTCATCAAGTGAAAAAAAAAAAAAAAAAGAGAGGGCCCGAATAAACAAAATCACAAACGAAAGAGAATTTACAACCAATACCACAGAAACACAGCCATAAAAGACTACTACAAACAATTACATGCCCCCAAATTGGACAACCTAGTAATAATGGATAAATTCCTCAAAACACACAATCTTCCAAAACTGAATCAGGAAGAAATAGAAAATCTCAACAGACCAATTACCAGTAATGAAATTGAATCAGTAATAAAAAAAAAAAAATCCAGCAAACAGAAGTCCAGGATCAGATGGCTTCACAGAGGAACTGTATCAAATATTTAAAGAAGAGTTATCCTTCTCAAACTATTCCAAAAAATTGAAGAGGAAGAAATGTTGCCAAACTTATTCTACAAGTCCAATATCACCCTGATACAAAACCAGACAAAGACACTACAAAAATAGAAAATAACAAGCCACTGTCTCTGATGAATATGGAATGCAAAAAATCTTCAACAAAATATTAGTAAAACAAATTCAACAATACATTAAAAGGATTATATACCATGACTGAGATTTAGTCTCAGGATGCAAGGATGGTTCAATATCTGCAAATCAATGTGCTAAACCACAATAATAAAACAAAGAAAAAGAATCACATGATCATCTCAATAGATGCAGAAAAAGCATTTGACAAAATCCAACATCCATTTATGATAAAAAAAACTCCTAACAAAGTGTGTATAGAGGGAACATATCTCAACATAATAAAGATTACATACAACAAACCCACAGCTAACACTATACTTGATGGTGAAAAGTTGAAAGACATGGATGCCCATCCTCACCACTTTTATTCAACACAGTACTAGAATCCTAGCCATAGCAATCAGACAAGAAAAAGAAATCAAACGCATCCAAATTGGAGGGAAGAAGTAAAACTGTTACTATTTGCAGATGACATACTACATGTAGAAAAACTTAAGACTCCAGCAAAAAAACTATTAGAACTAATAAATTCATGCAGTAAAGTTGCAGAATATAAAATTAAATTACAGAAATCTGTTGCATTTCTGTACACTAATAACTCTCAGAAAGAGAAATTAAGTAAATCCCATTTACAAATGCATCAAAATAAATAAGATACCTAGAAATAAATTTAACCAAAGAGGCTAAAAACCTGTACTCTGAAAACCATAAGACAGTGACGAAAGAAAATGAAGACAATACAAATAATTGGAAATATATACCATGCTCATGAAATGAAAGAATAAATATTGTTAAAATGCCCATACTACCCCAAAAAACTACAGTCCATGCAATCCCTATCAAAATACCCATGGCATTTTTCACAGAACTAGAACAGTCCTAACTAGAATAGCCTAAAATTTGTATGAAACCACAAAAGACCCCAAATACTCAAAGCAATCTTGAGAAAGAAAAACAAACTTGGAAATATCATGCTCCTGATTTCCAACCATACTACAAAGCTACAGTAATCAAAATAGTATGGTACTGCCGCAGAAACAAACACATAGATCAGTGGAACAGAATTAAGAATCCAGAAATAAACCCATACTTTTTTGGTCAACTAATTTACCACAAAGAAGCCAAGAATTTACAATAGGGAAAAACAGTCTCTTCAATAAATGGTGTTGGGAAAACTGAACAGCTAAATGCAAAAGAGTGAAATGGCCATTTTCTAACACCATATACAAAAATAAACTCAAAATGGGTTAAAGACTTAAATGTAAGACCTGAAAGCATAAAACTCATAGAAGAGAACATAGGTAGTATGTTGTCTGACATCAGTCTCAGCAATTTCTTTTTTTTGGATCTGTCACCCCAGTCAAGAAAAACAAAAGCAAAAATAAACAGATAGGACTTCATCAAACTAAAAAGCTTTTGCAGAATGAAGAAAACTATCAACAAAACAAAATGGCCACCTACTGAATGGGAGAAAATATTTGCAAATGATAACTGATATGGGGTTAATATCCAAAATATATGAACAACTCATATAACTTAATATCAAAAACAAACAATCTGATTAAAAACTGGGCAGAGGAGATGAATAGACATTTTTTCCAAAGAAGACAAACAGATGGCCGACAGGCACATGAACAGATGCTGAACATCACTACTCACCAGGAAAAGGCAAATCAAAACCACAATGAGCTATCACCTCATACCTGTCAGAATGGCTATTATCGAAAAGATAAATTTTGGGGAGGGTGTGGAGAAAAGGGAACCCTAATACACTGTTGGTGTATTAAATTGTAAATTGGTGCAGCCTCTGTGGAAAACAGTATGGAGGTGCCTCAAAAAATTAAAAATAAAACTACCATGCAATACAGCAATTCCACTCCTGGAAAGAAAACAAAAACATTAAGTTAAAAAGATATATGCACCCCTATGTTCACTGAAGCATTATTTACAATAGCCAAGATATGGAAGCAATCTAAGTCTCTACTGATAGACAAATGGATAAAGAAGATGTGGTATATATATACACAGTGGAATATTATTCAGCCATGAATGACATCTTGATACTTGTGACAACATAGACTGACCTAGAGTGTATTATGCTAAGTGAAAAAAGTCAGAGAGAGAAAAACAAATACCATGATTTACCTATATGTGGAATCTAAAAACCCAAACAAAAGAACAAACAAAGAACAGAAGTAGACTCACAGATACAGAAAACGAGCTAGTTTTTGCCAGAGGGGAGGCGGACAGGGGGAAGGGCAAATAGGTGAAGGTGATTAAGAGGTACAAACTTCTAGTTATAATATAAGTAAGTCACAGGGATATAATGTACAGCATAGGGAATACAGTCAGTAATACTGTAATAACTGTGTATGGTGACAGATGGTAAGAAGATGCATAGTGGTGATCACTTTGTAATGTATAAAAACATTAAATCATTATGTTGTACACCTGAAACTAAAATGATGTTGTAAGTCAACTATATTTCAATTAAGTAAAATGTTTCCTGAAACTAAACTGGTTTCTATGAATTTGTCATTTTATTAGTTAAACTAACATATGACTGGTCTTTAGGGGGTATACAAAATAACTAATAAAGTTAGCTAGGTTATCGCTACAGCACCTTACAATCAAGGCATATTATGCTTCCCAAATTAACATCTTCCTGAACAGAAGTATATAACAAACTTCTCTAAATGGAATCGCATTTCCAGAATGACTGACATTATTATTCCAGAGATGCTCCATCTTCAGTCTGGTTAATTTTCAATCAGCAAAGACCCTGAACATTTGAGCCTTGAAGTTCTCTTTCCACCACTACTCACAATTCCCCTACCTCAATCTCTATTTTCCACACCCACCCACGAAATAGTAAGTACCTGAATGTTTCAAATGGTATATGCAGTAATGGTATAATCTTTTTTCAAGCAAAAATCACACAGACCTCTAACAGTTTTGGTAAAGTTATACTTCCTTATTTTATAATCATGTTGTTTTACATACTCCTTAGTAAAAGAATTAAGGATCTGGGTTGTGTGCATCTTTTTCTTTTTGGTATTCTTCATCAGACCAAGAATGGGGAGAGCAGGCTCCCTCTGCCAGCAATCCTGAAAGGGGATTAAGAGCGAGGTCTGGAGCGGCAAACGTTCCCACAGGTGAACAGGTGTCGGAGGCTGTCTGTGTAGACTGCCCTGCTGTTCACCCTGTGCAGAGTCCCTCACTGAGGGGGGATTACACATCCCCTACCTGCTGAACTCACATGTAGCCATGTGACTTGCTTCAGTCAGTGAGAGGTAAGTAGAGGTGACACATGTCACTACCAAGCCAACAAGTTACAAGCACGTGGTTTACCCAGTTCTCTCCTCCTTCCACCACAGCAACTGGTAAAGTTCCAGATGAAGGCTGCTCGATCCGCCTGAATCATGGCGCCAAAATGACACAGAGCAGGGCTACCGCTGGCCCACAGGAGACGTAAAGCATGAACAAGAAACAAACCTTTTAGCAGTCTCTGAGGCTTAGGGGTCATTTGTTACCACTGCATCGCCTATCCTGACTGATAAGAGTGATCTCCCTCCTCTTTGGATCACACATTTTCATCAATAAATTATTTTGAGCACATAATTCCAGTATGTTTATAAATTACATACACATATCACTGTATATTAGGTACTGATAACATGCCTCCCCCCCCCCAAAAAAAAGGAAAAAGGAATGAGATTAAAAATATGTAAGTTGCATTACTTACATTCTTCCCACATTCCCAAATGATCATCTTGGGCACACCAGTTTGAAACCACTAGTCTATTACCCTGGCCTCTGAAGTAAAGATACAAACAATGCTTCCCAGAGATTTATTCCATAAACTTCCAATCAACAATATTCATTTATGTTTATTAACAGTTTGGCCAGTTTTCTCCTTGAATCCACACAGCTCTCTCTATCAAGGCCTGGTCCTTAAACATGGCTGTACATCAGATTTGCAGTGGAGCTTTTCAAAGTTACAGATCCCTGGTACGACTTAGACCTACAGATTGAAGCCCAGAGGTGTATATTTCTTTAGAAGGTCCATTAATGACTCTGAAACACACCACTAGTCTAAAATACAGTAAATCCCAGGGAAAGAATCCTCTTTTCTAAAATAAATTTACCATGTCCTAGAAATACTACCATCAATTCTAGCATTTGATTTTTTTTTTTTTTTTTGGAGAATGTTTCTTTCTGAAACACTAGAACCTACTATATACCAAGCACTATTTCCAGCAGATGGGATCCAGCTATAAACAAGCCAAAAAAAAAAAATCAAAAAACCGCTGCTGTCATGAAGCTTATATTTTAATGGCATGAGACAGACAATAAACAATAAACTATCAGGTAGTGATCTATGGTGAAAATAAAACAAAGGGATGTGCTACGGATGGGACAGATTTATACTTCAGTTGTATAGTCAATTAAAGCCTCTCTGGAGAAGTGACATTTAATTGGAAACCTGAATGATAAGAGCATCGAGGTAACAGTTAATGCTAAGGTGCTAGAGAGAAAAAAGGCTAGTATGCCGGAGGAACAGAAAGAGGCGATGGAGCAGGGGCAGGAGAGGGACAGACAGGGCTCTGAGGCCTGCTGAGTTAGGGTTTTGTACGAAGAATGGTACAGTAAACTGAAATTTCAGGCAGAGGAAAGTTCCGATCTGATTTATACTGTGATTTTAAGCTTGCTCTAGTGCTGAATGGAGAAAGGATTGTGTTGTAAGGAATTGTACTGGAGAGAAAGAGATATACTCTCAGTGGGCAGTTTAGGGAAAAGATGACAGAGGCCTGAACTAGAGAAGTACAGGTAGGAAAAAAACAAGTGGACAGATTTGGGATATGTTTAGGAGGTAGCATGGCCTGATGGACTGCAAATGAAGGGGTGGAGAAAAAGACTCCTAGGTCTGGGGCTTCAGCCACTGGACAGATGGTGACACCATTTACTGACTCATCTTTTTCTTGATCCTCATCTCCACTGCCATTTATATTTTACTTCTATACATATTTATCATATGTGTCTTGTTGCAAGTCACCTCTAACCCTTTGTAGAAAGGGGCATGGCATCAATAAATACAAATAAATGATTTCAAGTACCATTTTTTCTTAAAATTAAACACATCTGTATAGCAGGTAAAAAGTAATACCAACAATATTAAACTTCTAATTTTATTAATATTAAATATTAAAATATAAATATTTATTAAAATATTAATATTTTATTGTTTACTACAAAATTAATTTAATACAAAATATTAATAGTAAAAAAGCTAATTAAAACAAGTAATTGATGGAAAGACTGTTTAAAATATCCAATGTATAATTAAACAATTAGGAATCACTTATAATGAAATTAAAAATCTGTGGGTAAAGCAAATACTGAAAGCAATTTTCATGATTTTTAATATTGTTACCACTACTTTTAATAAACATTGGTGCTATATCAGTAGTAAATATTGTGATCTATAAAGGGCACATGTTTGCCAAATGCCCTATGACCCAATCATTGATCCTACTGTGGGGATTTAGGATGGCGGCAAATTCCCTGACACTCTGTCCATTGAGAGCTGAGATCTATTCGCTCTCCCCATAACTGGGCTGGCCTGTGACTGCCTGAACAACAAAGTATGGTGCAAGGGATGCCAGGCCATCCCACGCCTCATCTTTGAGGGGACTGACAGCTTCCACCTTGTTCTCTTGGAGTTCTGGGTCACCAGAAAAGAAGTCCAGCCCCCTTGTTTGCGGGATGCCATGGAGAGGATCCCTGCAGAGTCCAGCCTTCTAGAAGTCCTCATCCAGCAAGAGGAATGTGAGTGAAGCTGTCTTGGACATCCTAGACCAGACTAGCTACCAACCAAGGAGCCCCATGCAACACCATGTGGAGCAAAAGAACTGCCCTGTTGAGCCCAGTCTGAATCCCGGACCCTCAAAAGTGTGAGATATAATAAAATGGTATTGTTTTAAAACATTAGGGTTAGACTATGGTTTTAAAGTTTTAATGTTAGCTTTCAGAATTGTTGTTTTAGGTTTGGAGACAGATGTTACACAGTAATAAACAGCCAGAACACTTATCTACCTAAAATAAAAGTTAGTTTAAAACATTTTTTCTACTAATAATCCAATTCTTACAAAATACTTCCTTCATTTAAATGTACAGAAGAGAGCCAAATAAAGGGGGAAAAAATTAAACTGGTAAATCTCTAGGGGAAATCTTTACTTTACTTACAAATTCTTTGTCATTTTTATAGTCACCCAAAACATTCAAAGTTAGAAAAATGAACAATAATTTAATATCCTGACATTCTAATTAGTATGTTGATGTCTCAGTAACTCTGCCAACATGATCAATGTAAAAATCAATCGTCTGGTTATTTTATTACTGCTCTTTTTTTAATAGCATAGGCACATTCGGAACACACTAAAATTTAACACCAAAAAGGAAAGATTAATCACTTATACTCAAGCACATTTCTTCTCTCCTACAAGAAAACAAGCCTCTTTTTAAAAAGAGCTGGGTAATTTATACAAAAGTTCTTCTAAGTCTCCTAAATAAATCAAAACAGCAGTTAATTCCTGAGCTGCACATAACAGGCCCAGATACACATGAGAACAGTATAATCTGACAGGACACATCAGGAAAGCATTCCCCCCATCCCACCCCACTCAGCAAACATTCCTTCAGCACCTTCTAGAAGCCAGGTACAGTGCCAGCAGATAACACGAGCAAAAGTAAGGTGCTACTTATAAACTAACTGTAGTATTCAACCATAGCAAAAGCTTATAGGAGATGACAAATTGACTCCACCAACAATGAAATCTGAAAGCAGCAGCCACTCAGAGAGGAGAAGGTGTGACCTCCTGCAGCAGCAGGAGAGCAGAGGTCTTGCGAGAACCTGGGTGTCTGCCAGGCCCGGGGAGAGCGGGAATGGAGCACGTACCCCAGGGTTGCCGGGGTGAGGTGGGGACACCCTCCAAACCACCCAGGGCAGGCAGGACGCCACATGACCCGGTGCTCAGCCTTGGCTCACAGGAACGAGAGGTGGGCAGATGGGAGGAAGCACACTCAGCAGAGTGGAAGAGAGGCAACAAGGGATCCATCCCAGGAACCTACGTTTTGAGTCCAGCTCAGAGACCAGACTCAAAGAGCCGTGGATAAAGCTGAAAGTCACCAATGGCACCACTAGAGCAGTGGCTTTGCCTGAGGCTTATAGATCAGCACTAACAGGGTAGCCAGGCAGCACTTAACAGCATTAAACATTATGATTTACTGAGAATAGCTTGATACCATCCCAGAGGCCGGACACCTAGGAAGCCACATGGGGCACAGAAGATGGAAGAAAGTCACTTCAATTAATCAATCTCAATCAGTCAATCTCTCTCTCTCGCTCTCTCTCGGGGACACACACACACACACACATACCCCACCCCAGGTCTGAATTGGGGAGCAGGACTCAACTGGCCAATTTATAGGCTGAATGACTCCCAAGCTGGTATGCCCTAGAAAAATGCCACTAACATAGCAAAACATAAAGTAACAATAAGTAAACAATGCATTATGTAATAAATGATGCTGAATATATAGAAAGCAATATTAAGAAAATTTAAAAACTCATATCTATTCCTAAAAGCAAATGTAAAACTATATTACAAGACAATAGGTTAAATATAAAAATATAGAATCTTAGAGAAATAAGTGGCTGAGAAAAATCAGACTGTTTATATTATTTAACCCTAACCAAGAGGCTAAAAGCCTGAGTCGGAAACCCTAGAGTCAGAACTGAGACAACTTTGAACCAAAGATCTCAATGAATCTTTTGCTCAATTATTTTCATGCAGGTCCCTCGTCCTTGCCCTCAGTCAGTACCTAAAATTTAGACCCCTCTGGAGCCCCAGCAGTGCTCCTAGCCATTCTCATTTCTTCCAGCCCTGCCCCATCTACCCCCTCAGTGATATGTATACTCCCTCTGAGTTCATTCCAAAATATTTCCCACTTAGCCCTCCTATCCAGCCCGGCTCACAGGTTGCCCTCTTCCCAGTCCTCCTGGACCTCTGCAGCCTCCTGAGGACACTGCTCTGGCCTAAGTCAGCAGAGACTCATTCCCTCCCTCCCCCAACTCTGGCCAGCACCTCCCCCACACCATTCACAGCCCCAAATGCATCAGCCCCTCTGGCTCCTCCCCAGGATAACCCACCATCCCAGTTCTCAAAGGACTTAGGGTGTCTCAGGACATGGGACTTTCAGGGCTAAAACTGGGACCGAGGCAGTCCAAACCCAAATCTTCCTGACATGGTAACATTTCCCTTCTTGCCACTCTCCGAAGTAACTGCTGTATCCATGTGAAGACTGGTCCACACTATGCTCACAGCCCTGGCCCGCCACCCACCCCCACCCCACCTCAGCAGTCCACTCCCACAGCCACAGCCCACACGCTCTCCCCAGCCGGATGCCTCACCCCGCTGCTCACCCCGCTGCTCACCCACTCCATCATCCCCAACACGCACGCTCTGTGGGCCCATCAAAGTCTTGTTTAACCCAGGCCTTGAAACTCTTCCTGGTTTCAATTTTCATTCCCCAAATACTCTGTCCTCCAATGATACCAACCTATATGCATTCCCTGTAGCACATCATGACTTTCATCGCTATGATTTTGCACACATTTTCCATATCTGAAATTTCCTCCCATACCCTGTGTTTCTACAGGAAAATGCCTATGCAGCTAACACATTATCTCCACAAAGTTTCCCCAGATTTCCTCAACAATAGTTATATGCAGTATTACAGTATTTACACACTGTACCATAAGCATGTATATGTGTATCTTCCACACCATAATATGAACCTAAGCATAGATAAATGTGTTATATTTACTTATATTTATTTTTATATTCCCAGATTTTGTCGTAATACCTGGTGAAACGTTTATAGACTGGAATATACGAACTACAAAAGGTGACAATGTTCAAACTGAAGAAACACAGAAAAAGAGAAGAAAAAAAATTAAAATTCTGTATGGTAAAACTCCGAGAGACTAAAAATTGTTATTGAGAGCATATGATAAAATAATTCATCAAATGATAAAAGCAGATAATTTATACAAAAAGTCGTAAGAATTCATAAACGCAAAAGGATGTTCAATTCTGGTAGTAATCAAAGACCAGTTAAGAGGTTACTGCAGTAGACCAACAAGCAGTAGTAAGGTAATCTTAGAATTAGAACATTGTGATAGAAATGGAAGAAAAAGATAAGCAATAAGAAAGATGGAAAGAAAACACCAAGAAGTGAAAGATGACAGGATCGTGCCTGGGTGAAAGCATGAACAACAGCACCTTTAATAAAGATGGTTTTACCTGACACAGTTACTCCAGATGAGCACATGGACAGTTCAGCAAATGAAAGCAACAGCACCCCTAAGAGCCATCCTCTCTGCAGCCCAGCCTGCACAGAGGCTGCGTAGCACATGCTTGGGGGGTGGGGGGGGAGGGAGTGTGGTTTACAACAACATTCCAACAGCACAGCAGTAGACAGAGGCTCCTGGCTCCAGCCCTGGGCTGTTAGGCAGTTTCCAATTTCTTAAGTTATTCTGATCTACTTCCCACTGAAAACAATGAAAAATGCTGGACAAACCATTAAAAATATAATTAGCTTAAGAGCACTAAAAAATTGACAGAACAAGGGAAACTGCCAGGACAAATTTTGAGGACAACCTAAACCCAGGGGAACCAAAGCCACTATTGCCCTGAAGGCATCAGCCAGTGCCATCTGCTTGTGCTTCAGATTCACAGCCTCAAGGGGCAAAGGCAGCAAAAGTCAAGGATTAACACCCACCAACCATGGGATCCTAAAGGAGACTCTCCCAAAGGACAACATCCCTAGGGGAAGAATGAACTAGAAGTGACTCACCATCTCTCTCCAGCTACACAAGAATAAAGAGCAGGCTCTCCCGGCACTGGACAAAGAGGAAAAGAAAAAGGTAGGAATAACAAAGTCTTGGAGAAGCTGTAGCCACCCCGTGCAACAACCCAGGCACACATCCACAGTGCGCAAAGGCCCAGGAGTCATGGTGCTAAAGATGGTTTAAAAAGAGTCCCTGGTGGGGCTTCCCTGGTGGCACAGTGGTTTAGAGTCCACCTGCCGATGCAGGGGACACGGGTTCATGCCCCGGTCCAGGAAGATCCTACATGCCGTGGAGCGGCCGGGCCCATGAGCCATGGCCACTGAGCCTGCGCATCCGGAGCCTGTGCTCCACAACGGGAGAGGCCACAACAGTGAGAGGCCCGTGTACCGCAAAAAAAAAAAAAAAAAAAAAAAAAAAAAAAAAGAGTCCCTGACTGGTAATACTCCAGAAGCCTAGCAGAGGCCACTCACTGCCTTTCAGAGAGAGCACATTCACCCCCTCGGAACCCCCAAAACTGTGTGAGGACAATAACCAGTCACAGATAACCAGGCACACAGGAAGCAAGGCAGCATGAGTTAGAAACAAGCACAACAATAGCAGGAAAGGACTACACAGATTTTGAGTCTTAGAATTATCAGAAGCAGGTTAAAACACAACGTACAACATTTAGAGAAGAGAAAAACAAATTTTAAAATATCAGCATGGAACAAGAATCCATAAAAAGTAACACATCGGTTCTTTAGAAGAACTTCCAGAAATTACAAGAGCCAAAATTTAAAACACAACAGCAGCAAAACAGACAAAACAGAATAGAGAAATAACAAACTGGGAAACAGTTGAAGAGAAATCATCTGTAATTCAGCAGAGAGAAAGAATAAAAAAGGAAAATGCAGATACGAGAATGAGATGTGAAGGACTGACTAAGAAGGTCTCAAATACACTGACTGGAATCCCAGACAGAGAGGAGAATGAATGCATGGAGGGAAATTTTAAATCAATACGGCTGAGAATGTCCAGAATTAGTATAAGACACCAATCTACAGATCCAAGAAGCCTAGTGAAACCCTAGCAGGATAAACTAAAGAATTTCACTCCGAGTCAAACTGAGCATGTTAAAATTAAACAGAAGTGAATCAAACAGAGTATCTTAAAAGGATACAATAAGCAGGCTGGCGATCTTACCCTCAAAGGAGTTAGTTAGACCATCAGCTGACTTCTCAGCAGCAAAAGCAGAAGCCAGAAGACAGCAGAGTCATATATTTTCAATGTACTCAAAGAATCTGCCAAGAATCTAGAATTCTTCATCCAGCAAAAATATCCTTCAATAACAAATGTAATCTCCTTTCTTGTTTTTGTTTAGGAGAGAGGCATTTTCATTCAAACAAAAGAAGAATAATAAAATCTAAAAAGCTGTACTTTACCTCAAGCTAATGCAACATGGGAACAGGTGGACATTTATGGTAAGATGAATATTTAATGTTTTCCTGCACATTTCTTTCATATATACAATCACATTTTCTGTTATTACTAATTGGTTACTTATATAATTGTGTCATGGTTCTTCAACAGATCAGAAGACCCAAGGGTCAGGCACCATTTACAGGCTTCACTGGGTGTCCCTCGTATACACTCACAACTACTGTGCCCAGCCTGGGAAATATTTACTGGCTGCTGACACAGTCAATAGTTCAGGACTGAATTCCTACCATCACAATTTATTTTCACCCAAATATATGTGGAATTTTATTTCAATGATTTAACATAAAATATTAGATTAACAATTGTTCTGATTTTGCATTATTAAACTTTATAATCAGTAAATATTTTAAAGCAAAATTTTAATGAATGCTAAGGAGACTTTACAACTAAAGTGATCTGAAGTGTGTTCCCCTTCTCCAGTTTTGCTGTGAACTAAGTTAATCAAGTCTATGAAATCTGCCACTGTTTCTTTAATTCTAAACTATTTATTTAAAGCACCCAGTTAATTGGCACAATTCCTATATCTTCACACAGCTTTCTATTACTGAGCTTCAAATTTACCACTTTATGACTTCTCCCTTATGTTATCTTCTGCAACAACTTTTTGGTGCACAATTAAAGGCCTCCAAACTCCATCTTTGTTGGGGCTCCAACTGGCAAATGTCTTCCAAAAAAACAAAGGGAAGTAATTTTCCTTCCCACTTTTTCAATGTAGCCCAGTAGAAAATTGTTCAACTTTACTTAGTTCTAAGTTTTTTTAACTATGCAGCATTTTGGACATTTTCAAGATCACTGGAAGAGAGGCAGCCAAACTCTGATTCATGAAAGACAGGATAAGACAGAAGCTTTCCAACATAAGCAGCTAACAGTAGGATATTACAAAAATAAGGCTTTACTTAGCTGGGGAGGAAAGGATGAAACTTGCTTAGAGTCAATACAGACTATTGGTAAAGTCATGTTTATTCAAGCAAATGTAGCATGAAACAAAAGAGTAGGGGAAAATAAGGTCCGAAAAAGAAACTGATTTGTTACATTTTCTCTTATAGGCCATGGGAAATCAAATCATTGGAAATTTAAGTTTTTTAAAAAGTTAGGTGTTATTAAATTTATATGTCTATCATGTATTTCAAATTCAAGTGGACAGTAGAATACTAGATATTTTTTGTGTCTCGGTGAAGGAAAAGGAGGTGTTTATTCCAAGAGATGCTCAGATACATATATTTGTAACTGAAAATATTAGAAATTAGTTTTACGGCTTCGAAAAAGGTGTCCTATTTGGTGACCCAATTCAACAATTTTCATTCCTCAGAAAATTACCCAGACATTTGAGGCTGCAGCTGGCACAGAAATCCACCATCAGAGCGTCTCTGCTACCTCCTTTCGGCCTTCTTTTAAGATTCAGATGAAATACCATTAGCTCCATGATGCCTTCCTAGATTAATCTAGCCCACAGCAATACCCTCTTTACTTTTTCATAACTCTTACTGACAGCATCAAACATTTTACCTTGTTCTGTTTCTTGAAAAGTCTCTTCCTGCTCTCCCAAACTATAAGCATGTTAATGCAAATCCTCCATCACGCAAAGCATACTGCTGGATATACATAAAGCCTTTATTAAATATTGGTTACAAATTAATATAAAGGATTCTACGTAGGATGGACTCAGGAAGGAACTCTGGTAGCTAGGGGACTTATCTTACAGACACAGTTGCCTTGCAAGCACACTTCTTATAAACTGTGTGTGAATCTGAGAACCTTGGTAGGAAAGGAGCTATAGAGTCAAACCCTTCCAAGCCACCTCCTGATGCTGATGGAGGCACCATCTCACACAGGTGTCCTGCAGACGCTGCTCACCCTTCGATCTTACTTCCGAGTCCTCCCCTTGGTTATATCCCTTCCCAACTCACAGTTCTATCCCTCATTACAGTCCTAAAATGTTCAAGTGCTCCATCTGCACTTAAGACATGGATTCAAACACAGGACGAAGCCGTGACGCCACCAACGGAGTGGGTTTACTCAGGGACATCCAGTCCTCCAGTTCTCCAGGGCTTCAACAGTGGAGTACAATGGGAAGCACCCTGCCTGCACCACCCAAGGGCCCTCTTCTGGGCCCCAGCAATTCACAGCCCTCCTTCTACTCCTCTACATCAGAAATCCAAAAAAGAGCTCATGTCAGCCCTGAGGAACCTGTGACATTAATGCAACCCTCCCTGTAATAGCCATCATTCTTGTAATATTGTAAGTACGTATCTCATCCACATTGTATTATAATTAGTCTCCCTCCAAAGCCTGAACTCCTACCCACCTAAATGGAGCCATTTTCATTCTATGTCCTCAAAATTGTAAAAAGAGAGAGAACACACTGAATTCATACATTATATTGTTCTCTGTAGTAAACTTGACACTGATCTTTTATTCGAAATATCAGTCACTTGGTTCCTTAACTATATTTTCCTTGCTACTGTTAGTTTTAAGTTATCCCTCAAAAAGGCAAATTATTAATTATTACTTCAATTTTATAGAAATAAAGAAGAGCAGCCTTGGAAACTTACAAGAGAATTTTATGCTGCATTTCCTTCACTTTGTATCCTGCCTCCAGTAAGATCATTACAATCCAAAAGTGATACAGCTTAATGAATCCAGAGAGCTAAGCAGCAAATTCAAACAGCTGTGTATGTGTTTGCATACGTCTACGATTCTCCTGTTCCTTAAGCAAAGTGTTATAATAGCAGCAAATGTGTCTGCCAACACACAGACGGGTTTTAATAGGTCTCAACTGTCCTACTTCCCTGGACTTATGAAATAGTTTTTTAAATCTATTTTCAGTTTTTCAATAAGAAATAATTTCAATAGATTTTCCACAGAAGTTAAACCGTCCCCCTTATCTACCATAATCCAAACTCCATAATATGCAGAGCCAATAGGAGGCTATTGCTAAAAATAAAAAAGAAAGTAAAAATCTGGAACCATTTCAAAAGGGCACACAAAAATCAAGGAGCTGTATGGTATGGTGTCTACAGTAACTTAAGATTGCTTTTACTCATTTATGAATGTCCCTTTCTATTTAAGAAAGTGCTTTTAAATCCCCATAGGAAGTACCCTGAATGTATCTCTTAGCTCACTACCTCTTAGCTGAACTGAATTTAGCAAGAAGAAACAACTATCCACAATCTATGCTATGAAATAAACACAATTAATTCAGTCTACTTTAAACTTTAGCAAACTCTGACAGGTAAGAGCACTGTATAATAAAAAGGTATCTTTGGAAGTAAAGAAGACCTCAAAGGATCCTGACACTCCTGGCAGATCTCAGGGATGTGGCAAGCCTCTCTTCCTCAAAATTAAAAAGCCGTAAACTTCTCAATGAATTCTTTTTAAGCAGCTTCACCAATCACATTTCTGAAAGGTAGAAAGCATCTATCAACAACTTTCCTATTTCTGTCCCCTTTTTTTAAATAAATTTATTTATTTTTGGCTGCATTGGGTCTTCATTGCTGCATGCAGGTTTTATCTAGTTGCAGCAAGCGGGGGCTAGTCTTCGTTGCGGTGCGCGGGCTTCTCATTGCAGTGGCTTCTCTCGTTGCGGAGCACGGGCTCTAGGTGCACGGGCTTCAGTAGTTGTGGAACGCGGGCTCAGTAGTTGTGGCTCGCAGGCTCTAGAGCGCAGGCTCAATAGTTGTGGCACGCAGGCTTAGTTGCTCCGCAGCATGTGGGATCTTGCCGGACCAGGGCTCAAACCTGTGCCCCCTGCATTGGCAGGCAGATTCTTAACCACTGCGCCACCAGGGAAGTCCCCCATTTCTGTCCCTTCTGAGTTATCTGCTCTCCCTCAGAATTTTCTCTACTCACCTAATTATCAGAATTTCATTTTCCATACTATTAACCATAGTTTTGAATTATATTATTTTGACTACATTTCATAAAGTCTTTCCAAGTCATGGTAGGGTTGTTTGAGGGTATTTGGGGCACACTATTTTGTTTTATTTTCAGCTCAAATTCAAGAAGCCAGAAGCCTGAATTTAGCTCTGGATATCAGTTACCTATTACTGCATAACAAGTTACCCCAAAACTTAGCTTAGAACAGTAACCATTTCATTCCATCTCCCAATTTTTTTGGTCAAAAATTAAGAAAAGGGGACTTCTCTGATGGCCCAGTGGCTAAGACTCCATGCTCCCAATGCAGGGGGTCTGGATTTGATCCCTGGTCAGGGAACTAGATCCCACATGTCACAAGTAAAATATCCCGCACGCCAAAACTAAGACCCGGCAGAGCCAAATGAAAAAAAAAATTTTTTTTTTTTTAAAAGGATGCAGCTGGCAATTCCTCTGCTCCGTGTGGCATCACATGAGGTCAACAGGTGTACAGAGCTAGTGAACAGCCAGATCTGAAGAGGCCAGGAGGCTTCGCTCCCATGTCCGGCCCCTGGTGGGGTGGTGGCTCCAGGGCTGGGCTCAGCTGGGACTGTCGAGGCATTGAGACACAGCCTCTCCCACATGGCAGCTGCTGGTTTATGCTGGTTTCAGAACAGATCTCTCCCGCAAGCTGGTCTCAGCAAGTCTGGATGGACTTCTTACATGGCACCTCAGGATGCAGGAGGGGGAAGCTGCCAACTTCTTAGGGGCTGCCCCCAGACCCTGGCAGAGCACCACTGCCACCACATTCTACTGATCAAAGTCCCTGTAGTAACAAAACCCCTTTATCCTATTGCATAATAACTTGTTTCTAATCTTCCAGGAGCTAGAAAACAACTGAATTTTAAAGTAACTTCTCCTTTTACCCTTTGAATTATAATGTAAGAAGTGCTCATGATCAGAATTGTCTAGTTGTCTATTCAACACCTACCTGTATGTATCACTAATCCCTCACACTACACATAGAAAAGCAAGATTTGGACTAAAATCTGTGCTATTCATTTTAATAAAACTCTAATATTCCAAATTCTCTGGACTTATCTTACACAACTGAAGTTCTTATTTTTTGTTATTGTACATGTACTTGTAGCCATCATTTTTTTAATTGAAGTATAGTTGATTTACAATGTTATGTTAATTTCTGCTATACAGCAAAGTGACTCAGTTATACACATATACACATGCTTTTTTATTTAATATTCTTTTCCATTATCATAGGAAATGGTTTATCGTAGGATATTGAATATAGTTCTGTATGCTATATAGTACATAGTATATAGCAGGACCTTATTGTTTATTCATCCTATATAGAATAGTTTGCATCTGCTAACAGCAACTTCCCACTCCATCCCTGTCCCAATCCCCTCCCCCTTGGCAACCACAAGTCTGTTCTCTATGTCTGTGAGTCTGTTTGTATTTCATAGATAGGTTCGTTTGTGTTGTATTTTAGATTCCACATATAAGTGATATCATATGGTATTTGTCTTTCTCTTTCTGACTTACTTCACTTAGTATGACAATCTCTAGTTGCATCCATGTTGCTGCAAATGTAGCCATCATTTTTAAATGGTTCAAAGGGATATTGGGGGAAAAGCCAATATTCTCCATATACACCATCTTTTACAAATCTCATGTAAAAGCTAGAATGGCAACTAAACATAACAATAATAATAATGAGTTAACATTTACTGTGTGCTTATTATCTGCCAGGCACTGTTCTAAGAACTTTACATACAGTAACTTATTGAATGAAGCTTCCCAACTTTAGGAGGTAGTACTGTTATATTTTCTATTTTGCAGGCAAGGAATCCACATCAAAGAAGAAAAACTAGTAAGTGGCAGCACCATATGTGGTATGGCACAGGAGCCTGTGCTCTGCACCCCCAGGCTGTATGACCTCTAGATTACCACACTGAAACAGCACACTACCCTTGATCCTGGTGCATGTCAAAGCAGGATTCATACGTCTATACCTCAGGTTCCCTTTCCTAACACCCTAGGTCTACAGTGCAAAACCCCAAACATTTTCTGTTCCTGACTCAGATTAGGGGTAATGCATTCTTTATCTTAGTTTCCCTAGTCTTAATCCTAAATCAGCCACAGACACTTGACCAGTCTATAAACAGTCTTCTGTCTTTGCTCTTCCTGATAAAAAGACAAGCTAGGAAGAACCCAAAGGCTGGGATCCAAATTCTTGCTCAGTTATTGAACTAAGATGCTCCCCCTGCTTCCTGGCAATAACGCTGACGCACACCTGCTGACTTATTTCCTGCCACATCTCTTAGACTTGTTAAGGGGAGGATCTGGTCAGCTGTGAGAGGAGCCTGGCATACCTGTCTGTGATGAACCTGCCCGTTTCTATGCTTGGTTTGAAGGCACCCGCGAAGGATTGTATCGGCTCCCTGTGCTGTCTGACTCACAGCAGGAGAAAAGAGCCAGTACAAAAATCAGAGACCCAAAGGACCAACAAAGTTACGACTAGAGACTCTAATGAGCTCAGTAAAAAAACAAAGTTCAATTCTTAAACTTCGGGAAAAATGAAATTCCTAATGACACTGTTATATTGTATACACCGAGTCTTTGGCTCACAGTATCTATGGATTACCTTGCCCTATGTTACACTGAAAGTCTACAGATAACCACTGGTATTTGTTATCCCTTAAGTTTATATCCTAATTAGTTTGACAAGTTGATTTTAAATAAAGCCATCTTTGAAAGGTCCATCTAGATTTGTACAGATAATCAGCATCTGCTTCTAATCAAACTGAGATGATTAGCAAATTAAACCTTTTATTAGCATTTTGCATAATTTAGGCAAATTATGCTTCTTAGGTTTAAGAAGGTGAAACGGTAAATTTATCAGTTAGATATTCCTTTAAATCTTTATTGATTATCTAATTTTACCACATATACAGTAAAAATAAAGAAATATAAATTAAGTTCAGCTTAGTTTGCTAAAACCTAGCACTTCACATTTAGGCTCATTCTGTCATTTGGGGCGAATTAACACAAAATTCAGAAGAGAAGAAAAATACATATTTTATTTCAGTTTTCTCTATCAACTCCGCCAGAGGTCAACTTTACCCAAACTAGGTTCAAATAGCATTTTTTTAAGAAAAAGGAGGGAAGGATGAGAGAGTGAGGGAGGGGGCTTCCTTCCTTCTACTTTAGCCATTCAGTACTGTACAAGCTGAAGTTAATTTCACAGATATTCAATCATAGTTTTAAAGAAAAGCACTCATAAAAAGGAAAGCAATCTGTCAGTTTTCTTTGTTAGACAAAGAGAAGCCAACAGACAATAAAGTAGCAAAGCTGCCATCAGAACAAACCAAGCTAACCCATTACTTTTACCTAAAGTAACTATATTCTCTAACACAAAGAGTGATGCTGACTTTTTTTTTTAAACAGCCCATTCAGCTGCTTTTAAACAGCCCATTCAGCTGTGAGTTTTTTTTCTTTGAAATTTATTTATTTATTTTTGGCTGCATTGGGCCTTCGTTGCTGCGCACGGGCTTTCTCTAGTTGCGGGGAGCGGGGGCTACTCTTCATTTTGGTGCGCAGGCTTCTCAATGCGGTGGCTTCTCTTGTTGCGGAGCACAGGCTCTAGGCACGCGGGCTTCAGTAGTTGTGGCTCGTGGACTCAGCAGTTGTGGCCCACGGGCTTACCTGCTCCACGGCATGTGGGATATTCCCAGACCAGGGCTCAAACCCGTGTCCCCTGCATTGGCAGGCGGATTCTTAACCACTGCACCATCAGGGAAGCCCCAATGCTGACTTTTTTAAAAAGCTATTTCCTCTCTTAACTGACCCAAAACACCCCACTGGCTAACAAAAGTAAGCAACTCAGATTTGATAAACAATAGTCACATAATAAATAGCAAGCACTTGAGGGATGGTGGAGGAAGAATATATCATTTCTAACATATATGGAACCCCAGCTTTTGAGGAAGACATAGTCTTAGAGACAGCCCCTCTGTTCTAGAATTAATCCTCTTGCAAAAAAAAAAGAGGCAGCAAAATTCAAAAGTAGACTTTTCTCATGACTATAGATAGCAACCTACTGAAAACTTCAAATAAATCATATCTTTATCCTGCTATAAATTCTACCCAAACTGTAGCTCTTTTATGTGTGTGTGTACACATGCCTGTGTGTCAGAGGAAGTGGTAAATAAAAAGAGGAGGAAAAAAAAATCATGCCAAGGTTATATTAAAAAGGGATACTAAAATGAATTCTAATCCATTTTAAAGGGTATACAACAAACTAAACAAAATCCAAGACAGACAGAATAAAACAAACAAGAAGCTCTCCTTTCCAAAACCAAATTCTAATCCATTTGTACACATATCCTGTGCATCTCTGAACACCCTGTATCTAGAAAATCCAAACAACAGCTCTGATACACACTAATCAACCAAACAGTACCAAAATTGTTTCTTTATGGACTTACTCAAGTGGCAATATTTTTAATATAATTTACAGTGCTTTGCATCTAGAGGCCCTCAGAAAATATTAGTAGGTTCATTGACTGGAAAATTCAAGTCTATATTCCAAGGGATGCTTTTTTTTATGCATTTCATGGTGGGTCTCAATTAGACAAGGAATCAACAGGCTAATTCAGAGCAACTATAGCACTCTGAGGTATTATTTTCCATCCAACTGGAAAATAATAATTTCTCTTAACCCCTAAAATATCAACTGGACAACTAAAATGCAAGTGTAAAAAGTTAAAACTAGGTATGTAAGTGCCTAACATTGAGTCATATGTGTTTACTATTTAATAAACCCCTCTAATCACTTACTATTAAGGCAGAAGGAAGAAACATATAAACACCTGCAAAGCATGGACTTCATTTCACTATTTGCTTTCCTTTTACACTGAACAGACTGTTGGAAGTTAAAGCACAGTGCTTTGGCTCCCCCAAATGACACTTCTAGAGCATAACAATCCTGCCACAAAGAAAAGAAACAGATGCCAAATGCAACTGGGTTCCTGCAGCCCATCTGCATCAGAAGAAACCTGTCAAATACTCGATTCAATTCTAGTATGATCACCGCTCATTTACCCAACTCTCAACCAATATATAGACCAACAGTTTTTCTTTAAGTCTCAAAAGGTGAAGGAATTATACAATAAAAAACAGAGAAGGAAAGTGAAGGTGAAACTACTACACCAAAGGTTGTGTCACAGAGGTTTTAACAGTCAAGAAAAATGAGAACTTTTTTAATAAAAATACCTTAAAGTGAATTATATACAGTTGACCCTTGAACAACATGGGTTTAAACTGTGTGGTTCCACTTATATGGGAATTTTTTTCCCAATAAATGTGTACAACATTTCTACACAATCTACTGTTTGTTGAGTCCAAGGATGGAGAACTACGGCCAACTGTAAAGTTACATGTGGATTTTTGACTGTGAGAAGGGGGGAGATGTCATCGCCCCTGACCTCAGCATTGTTCAAGGGTCAATTGCAATTATCACAAAAATTAGTTCCAAGACTACAACCAACCAGACCTTCAAAAACCAAACATAACAGCTAATTAGATCACTTAATTTGAAACATTCAATACAACTTCTAAAGTTAGAAGTATTATTTAGTTTTGTTTTTACATGCATAACCAAACTGCTTAATAAATAATAAGATAGCTAACCTTTAGTAAACAGTTACTACATGCCAAGCATTATGCAACTTACCAGGTAATTTCATTTGGTTTCACGTCAATCCTACAAGGGATATACTATGATGTTCTCTATTTTATGAGGAAGAAAATGAGGCACTGACAGGTTAGGTAACTTACCCAGGGACGTAAGAAATCCACTATGAGATTACTCTTCCCAGGTCTTCTCACTCACACTTTCTCCCTTAGCAATCTTCTTTTCCACCATTTCAAATAGTATTGTCATATGGTATTTTGATTATATATTTCCAACCACGACCTCCTGAACACAGCTTAACATTTTGAACTGTCCACTGCCTATCTTAATTGGCCGACCAGCACTCACAGGCAATATTTTCAGAACCAAAAGTACTATCCTGCCTAAAAACATACTCCTATTTCTATACTCCCCACCATCAATAACCTCGCACTATCTGTGTATTCTACACACCAAAAGCTTGGCCTTGTCCTCACCTCACAGGCCATTAGTCGTCAAGCCCTCAGGCTCCTTCCCTAACGACTACCATCCCTGCCCACTCTGCCATCCCTGCCCACTCTGTCCACTGCCACAGCCTGGCTATGGTTCAGACTCTCATCAGGCCTTCAGCTGGTCAGTCATTCACTCAACAAACTCTCATCATTAACAAAGAAACTGGCAATATCCTAACAGAACTCTACCATAAGTCTCAACATCCTACTACTTGGCAATTCTTTTTTTTCCAACTTTTAATTTTAAAATAATTATAGACTCACAAGAAATTGCAAAGATAGCACAGAGAGGCCCCACGTACCGTTCACCCAGGGCCTCAATGGCCCCATCTCACATAACTGCAGTACAGCGTCTAAAGCAGGACAGGCGACTTCAGCACAACACATGTGCACAGCTCCATGCCATTTCATCACACCTGTACATTTGTGAAACAACCACAACTAATTATTTTACCCCAAGGGTCTTAGTGCTAACTAATTAATCTCATTAAGCCTTTAATAGACTCATTCTCACGTTCAGTTAGCAGGCAGCTTCACTATAAGATAAGTGAAGTGGTGTCAGTATTACTTGGCAATCTGCAATCTCCTTTGGAGTCCCACGTCTCCACTTCCTAATTCACTCAGTCATCATCATCATACTAGATTATAACACGCCAGCCCACGCCTCAAAACCCTTCACCAATGCCCTCCTGCCCTTACCCTATCTGGCTAGCCTCGTCGTCCACTCTTCCCCGTAATTTTTTTTTTTGCGGTACGCGGGCCTCTCACTGTTGTGGCCTCTCCCGTTGTGGAGTGCAGGCTCCGGACGCGCAGGCTCAGCGGCCATGGCTCACGGGCCCAGCCGCTCCGCGGCATGTGGGATCTTCCCAGACCGGGGCACGAACCCGTGTCCCCTGCATCGGCAGGCGGACTCTCAACCACTGCGCCACCAGGGAAGCCTCTCTTCCCCATAATTTAATGACAAACTTCCTTGTCGTAAAAACATACAACCAAAACCAAGATTAATATGGGAAATACACGAATGTATTTCCTTGAAATAAAAAGGGGGAAGAAATCATTAAAATAACATTAAATGAACAGAGTATGTGACATCTAGACCTCCAGAGGGTAGGGGTTACACTATGATTAGCAAAGTGAGATGATGGAGCCATGTCTGTGTTCCAGCTGGAAAGGGGAGGAAGAAGCCCCCTGCATGAAGGAACAGCAGGCTGATGGTGCTAGAGAGAGACAGGAAGGGACCGAGGCCTCCACCACCAACCAGTCCTCAGAACACAGGTCCAGCAGCCGCTGAGCCTCCACAAGGGAGCAAGAGAAAAAAGAGACCACCCTAACCACCCAACCCGTCCCCATGCATCCCTCAAGTCTATCTTCAGGACCTGTAGGCTGACCAGCTGAATGCATTTCAGAGGTCCTAGGTCCAAAGGCAACATTCTCTCAATGGTTTATGATGCTTGGAATTCCTCTGCAGTGCTATTTACACACACCACCATTATCATCATGAACTACAATATAGATATATTTTGAAAAAATTAGAATTCTTTTTAGATTAACATTCCTCAAGACTGGCTACTTTAAGTCATAATCATAAATTTATAATTTCTAGGAATCATTTCAAAAGTGATCCAAAGACCAGAAACCTCACTTTATGGACAGCACAATCCCAAGGAAAAGACACCTTCACTGTATGTTCCATGAAGCGAGGAACAGAAAGAACTGAATGTCCTGACCCAGGCCCCCCAGAGGACCTATGAGCAGCCAGCCAGCCAGCCCTAGTCCTCCCCATCCAAGGAGTGAGCTTGCCCGGCCCACTGGGAGACCAGGAAGTCCTGTGCGCAGAGCTCTGCACTCTGCTGTGAGGGGACTACAAAGGAGCACGACTGAGATGCTGCTTTTGGCCGGTTCCTGCATCTGCAATGCTCACAAGTTGATGTGGGTCCTAGAAATATGCAACACTGTGGGTTTAATTTAAGAAGATTATTTTTTACAAAAAATAGGAAGACAACCAGATATAACTTTAGTTATGGAAACAATGTGTCTGGGATGATAGCTACTTTGGTATTAGCAAGGTTAACAATGTACTTTTTAAAGTGGGGTAATACCATAACTAAAATAACAAGAAAAGCAAAGTAATTTAAAACAAAATAACACTGACATAGATAAATGATGAGGTCCCGTGCACCAAGTGACACAAGCAGGTGGTCAGATTCTGCACCCACTCCTAGAAGCGCCTGCAGGCATCCCCGTTTGCAGACAGGCATGTGGGGGGCCACGAACACCACACCATGAGGAGCATTCTTTCTCCTCTCTGTCTGGGATTCCAGGAACAATCCAGGTGTACAAATACCATGGGGGAAACAACATTCTGTGTTTATTTATAAAACATGTTTGGTTCTAGATTCAGATCAACAGAAACAGGTTTTTTTGGTCCACATAAACATAAAAAGGAACATTAAACAGTTGAGAAGGACGTGGACAAGTCACTGTGCAGAACTACCCGGCGCATCACAGGCGCTCTGTGCCCACCCCTCATTGTCATAACCGCCACAGTTCCACAAGGCATCCAGAATATCCAGATGGGGAACAGAGCCCCTACAGTCCAGAACCCCAAAGCTGGACCAAGAAGCTGTCCTCCTAAGGTCCGACGTGAAACAACCAGTGGCCTCCGTAACTTCTCCTGACCGGTCCAACTCAATCACTCCTACCTCAGTGTAAAATCTGCTCTTGGATTTTGGTTTACGCTCATCTTTGAATGTTACATGAGTCTACTGTGAAACGAACTAAAACACGCAATGTGATCAAAGAAATGTTTTTTAAAACATCCCAGAGAAGAAAAGCAACAAAGGGTATAGAAAAGCCATGGGCTGGATAATGGGGCTGCAGGAATACGATGTTCCCCAAGAGGCAGCACACATATTACACTGGGAAAACCACTTATGGTATATTTAACACACAATATTTGGTTTCCATTTCTGCCAAAAACTGGCAGCTAAAATAAAACATCTTAATAAATTAAGGTTAATGCTTTAATTTCCTATGTTGTAAATCTCCCACCTCACACCTGTGTTTGTATATGCCTTTGATGGGCCATGTCAACATCTACTCCACTTCATTTCACTGCCAGTGAAGGACTAGCTGGGAAGAAACCTACTCACATATATTTAGTAAGAAGCTTTGTGATTTACACATTTCAAAAAACTAGAGGTATGATTTTTGCGTTCCAGTTCTACCACTCCATTCTGGGGAGGTCACCTAACCTCTCTGAGCTTCACTTTCCTCATGGAGCTGTTGTGAGGATTAAATAACATAAGCATGGAAAGCATATAGCTTAGTGACTGCCACTCAGTAAACACATAACAAAAGTCACCTCTTAGTGACTAACTCTTTTCCTCTGTCTCCTTACATCACCAGGCAGAACAAAACCTTAGTAAGTTCACTGTCCATCCAGTCATCAACGAGTATTCCTTCCTTAGGGAGCAAGGACCCTGTGCGAGTTCTGAAACAGTCCTCCTGATTTTCTAGCACGCATGCAGAGGCCTTACTCCTCGGATCAACTAAAGGAAACTGGAACATACATGGCTATTAGGCTTCAATACAGACGACAGAAAGATTCTCTTGCCCAAAAGCTGCATGGGACTCTGAAATTGGGAGAGCATACTTTAACCAGAGATGAACAGGGAAAAAAGCCAGACAGCTGGCAGGTATCAACATTTGAAGTATGGCACCAGTAGTCTGAAAGCCAAGGAGATTAGCAATCAGGGGCAGGGAGAGAGTGGATGGAGAGAAGCCCAGAAATAAGGAGTTTAACGCTCTGTCAGTATGCCTTGGTTGGGGGTAGGGAGGTGGAGCGGGGAGCAGCAGGACGGACACACTGACAGGGCCTGGGCTAACTGGGTAACTGTCATTACTGCAACTACTTCCTCCTACATTCCTAGTTCTTAGATCTAGCCACTCAATGACTGGGAACACAATGATTCTTTTGGCAACTCCACTAGACTTCCACATCCCTAGTTCTTATTCTCATCCACAGACTAAGACAAAGCAATCTGACCTAGGCTCTGAACTAGTCCAGAACATGACTTCAACTGAAAAGTACTAAATTTTCAGGGAACTTGGAGGTAACAGGAACAGGTTAGAAAGATTATGGAATGAAAAAATAATGTAAACATTAAAAAACTAAGTATCTTTTTTGTAACACCTTCAGAAAACATGGTAACACTTTACAATGTAAATGTTTAACTACAGAAAGTGTTAGAGCACTAAAGATGATATTTAATAAAATTAATTTCATTCTTTTAAGATCTAAATAGTAACATATGTTATATATATAACACTGTAAGACAATTAGAACATAGCTCTATATGTGGAAACTTCAGCTAATTTACAGTCATACATTTTTCAAGAGCAAAGTCACAGGCACGGAGTCATCAACAATGAGAATACAAGGAATTCTAGATTCAAAAGCCACAGGAAATTTTTTTAAAAGATGACTTTCCCCAGTTATGTAAAAAATGTTTGCATATGTTAATTTTAGCCTTCAAGGGTAATTCAGCTTCACATTTAGTCATAGCATCTTTAGGTTTAAACTATCTCATGATGAGCAGAATCTAATTTTGTAGCTTGGTAAGGAAAATCCAAATTCTGTGAACTTCTAAAATACTGCCACTAAAGAACAACTGACAAGGTGTATTTTTACAAATATATACATAATGGATAGGCCTCAATTAACTAGAAAATTCAGTGAACATTTTCCTAATTCTCCAAATATAGTATTATATTTCTATATCTATATAATAATATATATATATATGTAATACCAAATATCTATAAAATAATACAATGTTGGCTTCCATAATTATTTGATGTCAAAAAACACTGTGAGAGGACTTCCCTGGTGGTGCAGTGGTTAAGAATCCACCTGCCACTGCAGGGGACATGTGTTCGAGTGCTGGTCCAGGAGGATCCCACAAGCTGTGGAGTAACTAAGCCCGTGCACCACAGCTATTGAGCCTGTACTCTAGAGCCCGCAAGCCACAACTACTGAGCCCACGTGCCACAACTACTGAAGCCTGTGCGCATAGAGCCCATGCTCCGCAACAAAAGAAGCCACCGCAATGAGAAGCCTGAGCACTGCAACGAAGAGTAGCCTCTGCTCTCCGCAACTAGAAAAAGCCCACGCACAGCAACAAAGACCCAACACAACCAAAAATAAATAAATTAATTAATTTTTTAAAAACCACTGCAAGGGGGAGCTTCAAGATGGCATAAGAGTAAGATGTGGAGATCACCTTCCTCCCCACAAATACATCAGAAATACATCTACGTGTGGAACAACTCCTGCAGATCACCTACTGGACGCTGGCAGAAGACCTCAGACCTCCCAAAAGGCAAGAAACTCCCCACGTACCTGGGTAGGGCAAAAGAAAAAAGAAACAACAGAGACAAAAGAATAGGGACGGGACCTGCACCAGTGGGAGGGAACTGTGAAGGAGGAAAGGTTGCCACACACAAGGAAGGCCCTTCGCGGGTGGAGACTGTGGGTGGCGGAGGGGGGAAGCTTCGGAGCCACGGAGGAGAGCACAGCAATAGGGGTGCGGAGGGCAAAGCGGAGAGATTCCTGCACAAAGGATCGATGCCGACCAGCACTCACCAGCCTGAGAGGCTTGTCTGCTCACCCGCTGGGATGGGTGGGGTCTGAGAGCTGAGGTTCTGGCTTCGGTTGGATCCCAGGGAGAGGACTGGGGTTGGCTGCGTGAACACAGTCTGAAGGAGGCTAGTGCGCCACAGCTGGCCGGAAGGAAGTCCAGGAAAAAGTCTGGAGCTGCCAAAGAGGCAAGAGACTTTTTCTTGCCTCTTTGTTTCCTGGTGCACGAGGAGAGGGGATTAACAGTGCCGCCTAAACAAGCTCCAGAGACAGGCGCGAAACGCTGCTATCAGCGTGGACCCTAGAGACGAGCATGGGACGCTAAGGCTGCTGCTGCAGCCACCAAGCAGCCTGTGTGCAAGCACAGGTCACTATCCACACCTCCCCTCCCGGGAGCCTGTGCAGCCCTCCACTGCCAGGGTCCCGTGATCCAGGGACAACGGCCCCAGGGAGAACACACGGCGCACCTCAGGCTGGTGCAACGTCACGCCAGCCTCTGCCGCTGCAGGCTCACCACGCGTTCCGTACCCCTCCCTCCCCCTGGCCTGAGTGAGCCAGAGCTCCCAAAGCAGCTGCTCCTTTAACCCTGTGCTATCTCAGCAAAGAACAGATGCCCTCAGGCAACCTACATGCAGAGGTGGGGCCAAATCCAAAGCTGAACCCGGGGAGCTGTGCTAACAAACAAGAGAACGGGAAATTTCTCCCAGCTGCCTCAGGAGCAACGGATTAAATCTCCACACTCAACTGGATGTACCCTGCATCTGTGGAATACCTGAATAGACAATGAATCATCCCAAATTGAAGAGGTAGACTTTGGGAGCAACAATATATTTTTTTTTTTTTTCCCTTTTTCTCTTTTTGTGAGTGTGTATGTGTATGCTTCAGTGTGTGATTTTGTCTGTACAGCTTTGCTTTCGCCATCTGTCCTAGGGTTCTGTCTGTCCGTTTTTTTGTTTTTTCTTTTTTTCTTGTTTTCTAGTATAGTTTTTAGCGCTTGTTGTCATTCATGGATTTGTTTCTTGGTTTGGATGCTCTCTTCTTTCTTCCATTTTAATTACTTTTTAAATTTTATTTAATAATTTTTTGTTATTTTTTACTTTAATAATTTCATTTTATCTTATTTTATTTCATTTTATTTTATCTTTTTCTTTCTTTCTTTCTTTTTTTCTTCCTTTTATTCTGAGCCATGTGGATGACAGGCTCTTGGTGCTCCAGCCAGGCATCATGGCTGTGCCTCTGAGGTGGGAGAGCCAAGTTCAGGACATTGGTCAACCAGACACCTCCCAGCTGCATGTAATATCAAATGGCAAAAATCTCCCTGTGCCTCTGAGGTGGGAGAGCCAAATTCAGGACATTGGTCCACCAGACACCTCCCAGCTGCACGTAATATCAAATGGCGAAAATCTCCCAAGACCTCCATCTCAATGCCAAGACCCAGCTCCACTCAACAATCAGCAAGCTACAGTACTTGACACCTTATTCCAAACAACTAGCAAGACAGGAACATAACCCCACTCATTAGTAGAGAGTCTGCCAAAAATCATAATAAGGTCACAGACACCCCAAAACACACCACCAGACGTGGACCTGCCCACCAGAAAGACAAGATCGAGCCTCATCCACCAGAACACAGGCACCAGACCCCTCCACCAGGAAGCCTACACTACCCACTGAACCAACCTTAGCCACTGTGGGCAGACACCAAAAACAACGGGAACTAATAACCTGCAGCCTGAGAAAAGGAGACCCCAAACACACTAAGGTAAGGAAAATGAGAAGACACAGAAACACACAGCAGATGAAGGAGCAAGGTAAAAACCCACCAGACCTAACAAATGAAGAGGAAATAGGCAGTCTACCTGAAAAAGAATTCAGAATAATGATAGTAAAGATGATCCAAAATCTTGGAAACAGAATGGAGAAAATACAAGAAACATTTAACAAGGAACTCGAAGAACTAAAGAGCAAAAAAACAGTGATAAACAACACAATAAATGAACCTAAAAATTCTCTAGAAGGGATCAATAGCAGAATAACTGAGGCAGAAGAATGGATAAGTGACCTGGAAGATAAAATAGTGGAAATAACTACTGCAGAGCAGAATAAAGGAAAAAGAATGAAAAGAATTGAGGACAGTCTCAGAGACCTCTGGGACAACATTAAATGCACCAACATTCGAATTATAGGGGTCCCAGAAGAAGAAAAGAAAAAAGGACTGAGAAAATACTTGAAAAGATTATAGCTGAAAACTTCCCTTATATGGGGAAAGGAAATAGTTAATGAAGTCCAGGAAGCACAGAGAATCCCATACAGGATAAATCAAAGGACAAACACGCCAAGGCACATATTAATCAAACTATCAAAAATTAAATACAAAGAAAAAATGTTAAAAGCAGCCAGTGAAAAACAACAAATAACATACAAGTGAATCCCCATAAGGTTAACAGCTGATATTTGAGCACAAACTCTGCAAGCCAGAAGGGAGTGGCAGGACATATTTAAAGGCATGAAAGGGAAAAACCTACAACCAAGATTACTCTACCCAGCAAGGACCTCATTCAGATTTGATGGAGAAACTAAAACCTTTACAGACAAGCAAAAGCTAAAAGAATTCAGTACCACCAAACCAGTTTTACAACAAATGCTAAAGGAACTTCTCTAGGCAAGAAACACAAGAGAAGGAAAAGACCGACAATAACAAACCCAAAACAATTAAGAAACTGGGAATAGGAACATACATATCAATAATTACCTTAAATGTAAATGGACTAAATGCTCCAACCAAAAGACATAGACTGGCTGAATGGATACAAAAACAAGACCCATATATATGCTGTCTACAAGAGACCCACTTCAGACCTAGGGACACATACATACTGAAAGTGAGGGACGGAAAAAGATATTCCATGCAAATGGAAATCAAAAGAAAGCTGGAGTAGCAATTCTCATATCAGACAAAATAGACTTTAAAACAAAGACTATTACAAAAGACAAAGAACGACACTACATAATGATCAAGGGACCAATCCAAGAAGAAAATATAACAATTGGAAATATTTATGCACGCAACATAGGAGCACCTCAATACATAAGGCAAATACTAACAGCCATGAAAGGGGAAATCGACAGTAACACAATCACAGTAGGGGACTTTAACACCCCACTTTTACCAATGTACAGATCATCCAAAATGAAAATAAATAAGGAAACACAAGCTTTAAATGATACATTAAACAAGACAGACTTAACTGATATATAGGACATTCCATCCAAAAACAACAGAATACACTTTCTTCTCAAGTGCTCATGGAACATTCTCCAGGATAGATTATATCTTGGGTCACAAAACAAGCTTTGGTAAATTTAAGAAAATTGAAATAGTATCAAGTATCTTTCCTGATCACAACGCTATGGGACTAGATATCAATTACAGGAAAAAAATCTGTAAAAAATACAAACACATGGAGGCTAAACAATATATTACTTAATAACCAAGAGATCACTGAAGAAATCAAAGAGGAAATCAAAAAATACCTAGAAACAAATGACAATGAAAACACGATGACCCAAATCTGGTGGGATGCAGCAAAAGCAGTTCTAAAAGAGAAGTTTATACCAATACAATCCTACCTTAAGAAACAAGAAACATCTCAAATAAACAACCTAACTTTACACCTAAAGCAATTAGAGAAACAAGAACAAAAAAACCCCAAAGTCAGCAGAAGGAAAGAAATCATAAAGATCAGATCAGAAATAAATGAAAAAGAAATGAAGGAAACGATAGCAAAGATCAGTAAAACTAAAAGCTGGTTCTTTGAGAAGATAAACAAAATTGATAAACCATTAGCCAGACTCATCAAGAAAAAAAGGGAGAAGACTCAAATCAATAGAATTAGAAATGAAAAAGGAGAAGTAACAACTGACACTGCAGAAATACAAAGGATCATGAGAGATTACTACAAGCAACTCTATGCCAATAAAATGGACAACGTGGAAGAAATGGAAAATTCTTAGAAATGCACAACCTTAGGAGACTGAGCCAGGAATAAATAGAAATTATGAACAGACCAATCACAAGCACTGAAATTGAAACTGTGATTAAAAATCTTCCAACAAACAAAAGCCCAGGACCAGATGGCTTCACAGGCGAATTCTATCAAACATTTAGAGAAGAGCTAACACCTATCCTTCTCAAACTCTTCCAACATATAGCAGAGGGAGGAACACTCCTAAACTCATTCTACGAGGCCACCATCACCCTGAAACCAAAACCACACAAAGATGTCACAAAGAAAGAAAACTACAGGTCAATATCACTGACGAACACAGATGCAAAAATCCTCAACAAAATACTAGCAAACAGAATCCAACAGCACATTAAAAGCATCATACACCATGATCAAGTGGGGTTTATCCCAGGAATGCAAGGATTCTTCAATATACGCAAATCAATCAACGTGATACACCATATTAACAAATTGAAGGAGAAAAACCATATGATCGTCTCAATAGATGCAGAGACAGCTTTCGACAAAATTCAACACCCATTTATGATAAAAACCCTCCAGAAAGTAGGCATAGAGGAAACTTACCTCAACATAATAAAGGCCATATATGACAAACCCACAGCCAACATCATTCTCAATGGTGAAAAACTGAAACCATCTCCACTAAGATCAGGAACAAGACAAGGTTGCTCACTCTCACCACTATTATTCAACATAGTTTTGGAAGTTTTCGCCACAGCAATCAGAGAAGAAAAAGAAATAAAAGGAATCCAAATCGGAAAAGAAGAAGTAAAGCCGTCACTGTTTGCAGATGACATGATACTATACATAGAGAATCCTAAAGATGCTTCAGAAAACTACTAGAGCTAATCAGTGAATTTGGTAAAGTAGCAGGATACAAAATTAATGCACAGAAATCTCTGGCATTCCTATACATTAATGATGAAAAATCTGAAAGTGAAATTAAGAAAACACTCCTATTTACCACTGCAACAAAAAGAATAAAATACCTAGGAATAAACCTACCTAAGGAGAAAAAAGACCTGTATGCAAAAAATTATAAGACACTGATGAAAAAACTTAAAGATGATACCAACAGAGAGATATACCATGTTCCTGGATTGAAGAATCAACATTTTGAAAATGACTCTACTACCCAAAGCAATCTACAGATTCAATGCAATCCCTGTCAAACTACCACTGGCATTTTTCACAGAACTAGAACAAAAAATTTCACAATTTGTATGGAAACACAAAAGACCGCAAATAGCCAAAGCAATCTTGAGAAAGAAAAACAGAGCTGGAGGAATCAGGGTCCCTGAATTCAGACTATACTACAATGCTACTGTAATCAAGACAGTATGGTACTGGCACAAAAACAGAAATATAGATCAATGGAACAGGATAGAAAGGCCAGAGATAAACCCATGAACATACGGTCACCTTTTCTTTGATAAAGGAGGCAAGGATATACAATGGAGAAAAGACAGCCTCTTCAATAAGTGGAGCTAAGAAATCTGGACTGCTACATGTAAAAGAATGAAATTAGAACACTCCCTAACACTGTACACAAAAATAAACTCAAAATGTATTAAAGACCTAAACGTAAGGGCAGACGCTATCAAACTCTTAGAGGAAAACATAGGCAGAACACTCTATGACATAAATCACAGGAAGATCCTTTTTGACCCACCTCCTAGAGAAATGGAAATAAAAATAAACAAATGGCAACTAATGAAACTTCAAAGCTTTTGCACAGCAAAGGAAACCATAAACAAGACGAAAAGACAACCCTCAGAATGGGAGAAAATACTTGCAAATGAAACTGACAAAGGATTAATCTTGTATGAACAAGCAGTTCATACAGCTCATTATCAAAAAAATAAACAACCCAATCCAAAAATGGGCAGAAGACCTATACAGACCAAGATATACAGATTGCCAACAAACACATGAAAGGATGCTCAACATCACTAATCATTAGAGAAATGCAAATCAAAACTACAACACCAGTCAGAATGGCCATCATCAAAATGTCTACAAACAATAAATGCTGGACAGGGTGTGGAGAAAAGGGAACCCTCTTGCACTGTTGGTGGGAATGTGAATTGATACAGCCACTATGGAGAACAGTATGGCAGTTCCCTAAAAAGCTAAAAACAGAACTACCATACGACCCAGCAATCCCACTACTGGGCATATACCCTGAGAAAACCATAATTCAAAGAGTCATGTACCACAACGTTCACTGCATCTCTATTTACAATAGCCAGGACATGGAAGCAACCTAAGTGTCCATCAACAGATGAATAAAGATGTGGCACATATATATAAAATGGAATATTACTCAGCCTAAAAAGAAACAAAACTGAGTTATTTGTAGTGAGGTGGATGGACCTAGAGTCTGTCATACAGAGTGAAGTAAGTCAGAAAAACAAATACTGTATGCTAACACCTATATATGGAATCTAAAAAAAAAAAAAAAAAATGGTCATGAAGAACCTAGGGTCAAGACAGGAATAAAGACGCAGACCGAATAGAGAATGGACTTGAGGACTGGGGAGGGGGAAGGGTAAGCTGGAACAAAGTGAGAGAGTGGCATGGACATATATACACTACCAAATGTAAAACAGATAGCTAGCGGGAAGCAGCCGCATAGCACAGGGAGATCAGCTTGGTGCTTTTGACCACCTAGAGGGGTGAAGTGGGATAGGGAGGGTGGGAGGGAGGGAGACGCAAGAGGGAAGAGATATGGGGATATATGTATACGTATAACTCATTCACTTTGTTATAAAGCAGAAACTAACACACCACTGTAAAGCAGTTATACTCCAATAAAGATGTTAAAAAAAAAAAACACTGTGAGAATTATAAAAGTATCATACTTGTGGAGTCTGCCTATATAAAGGAAGCCCTGTGTTAATGCTTTCATTTAAATCATTTGGAAAGAAGTTGAAGGTACAACTATAACAGAAACACAAAGAGCTCTGTCTAAATCACAAATTTTTCTAAATAAAAAAGAGAACAAATTGAAATCTGCTAACCAGCATAATCCCTCAAATTCAGTTCAACACAAAAAGTTCATTTAATATATAATACCTATACGGTGATTTATAATAATGCTGAGAAAGGATAAGTACTCCATGTAACTGTACTGATCTTAAAGATTACCCAGTATTCATGAAACAGAACAGAGGCAAATCTTTTGAAATAACTACTATTTTCTCTCAAAATTAACTCATACGTTTACTCAACTCTCAAAGAGAACACCGTGCTTGGAACCCTTAGGCAATTCAACTCCAACTTGCCTACTTCATGCTCTTGGGACATACAACTTACTTCCCCACTCTGAAGACAAACGTGCCCCTTCATCTGGTTACTAATCCTTTCCCTCCTCAGTCCCCTTTAGACCTGGACATCCACAGAGTGCTTCTCGAGAGTGAGTCTAACCACCGTTACGCCCTCCTCCAGGCCCCTCTCCACTCCCATCACGGGCAATGCCCCATCAGAAGTCCTGTGGAAGGTATCCAGGCTTATCACACATGTGTTCTCTAGTGTGTCCTGTTCTTCTGTCTGTGCGTCCTGCCTCAGCTCTACCATCACACTCCCTATTGGTTAAAATTTATTCTGTGTCAAAGAGAGAGATTAAAGGTACACATATTTCCCCACTTTGCAGGCACCACATTAAAATCACTTTGTGACTTACTGATAGGCTTATAATAATTTGTAAACATGTCACAGAGGGTAAGGTATAAAGACATTCATGTACATCACAGAAATGACATTTTCATATTTTAAGTAATAGGAAGAGTTGACCACATGATGGATGCACATTCCAAAAGAGCTTCAGCAACCCAAATGAGATCAACTAACAATGGAAACAGTATAAGGGTCAAAATGATCAGAAAACCATGTCCACCACAAGGCCAACTTGCAAATATCTAAGACATAACCACACACAACTACACACATAAAACTATTAAATCAATGTAAAAATCAATGTTCCAATGTTAACTGGAAAAAAGCAACCAAAAGTTCCTAGTAAATTCATATAACTGACATTTTCAATAACAAATGACAACTTAAACTTTAATTCGTGTTCACTGAAAAGAAGTTATCAGCCAAAAATGACATAAAATAACTTCTAAGACAGATGAAATTTAGATTTCAAACTACAGGGGATAAGAAACAAATTATAAATGTCAGGTTCACGATAAGGAAAGCTATTTTAAAATAAACAAAAGTAAGCAGTTCAAAGTTTACACATACTTATTTTCAGTGAGCCAGGCAATAAGGCTACCAACCACGCTTGCCTTCTCTCCAAACCCTCACTCCCTGAACACATTTGGCAACTGACCAACACCTGTTCTATTTAACACGCCGCGGAGTTTTCATCTGTGACACACAAAATCCTCTCCAACCTGGATGCTCAGCTTCACTGTCCCTGCCACTCAGTACTATTCTCGTGAAAAGCATCCTGCCATTAGCCACTGGCATTTCAAATCAAATAAAAAAATATGTGACTGTCCTGAGAAGGTTTTTAAAAACATCAAGGTAAATTATAAGCTGCTGTCAGACTCTGAACTGCAGCAGCACAGAGACCCTTTGTCTGGGAGGCTGTCAGCTGTCAAAGCCTGACCTTTGCCTAACTGGTCAGCTAGGGAAGCATTAACACAATCTGTTTAACCCCTCCCATTCATCTTTAATGTGACATAAGGTTAAGTCAATCAACTCAGCAATGAGAGGTCCAAAACAGTCCCCACAGACAGCAATATCTACTCATTTCTTATCCTTCCAAGAAATTTCAGTTTTAAAATCCAAGTTATTTACACATAAGTCCAAGAATGAAAAATATCAGTTTTTCCTTTTTGAATACTTCAGATTAAGGCTTTCTGTTGTATGTCATGAAGATTCAAAAGCTACCAGATACTAGAAACCCAAATATAGACTAAATGAGCCAAAGTATCAAAGGACTGCCAGAACCAGAAAGAGAACACAAGAGTCCCACATCTGATAACTGGCCTCATTTTCACTTCCTCCAAATTTGTATCCCATAAAATTACATCAGCCATGGCAAACTGAACAAAAACAAAATTTAAAAGAAAAAACTATGCAAAGAAATTAATTATCCCTTTTTCCATACATATTTCTCCATGAAAGCAAACATAATGCAATTTAGTTATAACAATGCATCTCCTCCTAATGTCAAAATGTCATTGCAGGCAGTTCCCTGGTGGTCCAGTGGTTAAGACTCCGTGCTCCCAATGCAGGCAGCCCTGGTTCAATCCCTGGTCAGAAAACTAGATCCTGCATGCCGCAACTAAGAGCTCACATGCCACAACAAAGACCCGGCGCAGCCAAATAAATAAATAAATAAATATTTTTTTTAAACGTCATTGCAGCATTAATGAAACTGAAAAGATGGAAAAATGCACACAAACACAGCACATAAGCACTTGAAGACCAGACAGACTCTAAGGTGTATATGCCAGTGGTCCAGCTTCTGTGACATGAAAACCAAGATGGCCTGTGTCTCTCCACCTGCTGCTGTTTCCTTCTGCCTCGGCTTAGGAGGCAGGGCCTATTATACATCCGAGACTAGCTTATGTGACAAATGCTAGTAACTTTTCCCTACACCTTGCTTTGTCCTGAGTCTAAAACATGGGTCCTGAGCCTAAAAGCATCGCTGACACCTGTTTTAACACAACAGTTCTCAAAGCAAACCAAATATGCTAACCAAAGTGAAGGAAATGTGCATGTTCCTATTAATTATAAAAGTCTGGAAACTGGAAGGACTACAGGGATCGAGGGGCAAGCTAATCAACAGCACCTGAATTCAAGTGCCTTACTTGCCAGGATGAGGTGCCATGGGAGAGTACCAGGAGAAGAGGGGAACAGGTCTCTGCCAGGAAGGTGATTGCAGTCTGCCCCAGGAATGACTTTTCTGCCAGGCACCCTACAACACTTTCTCACTCTACCTGCCATGAATCCCCAACAGCTACAACCACTTGATCAAGTTTTATCTATAGTGTTTATTTCAAAAAGAAAAGGCATAATGTTTTTCACATTCTCCACACCTTCATCCAAGGTTCTGATAAATCCCCTCAGACAACTAGCTCTATCTTATCCCCCAACTTAGAATCACTGAACTAGAAAAACCAAAACAGTCACCCAAGAAGCCAAAGTTACTGTTCTTTTTAGAAACTGTACAGGACGCCCATCCATCATGATGTACAAATGTGGACAGTAATGTTCCCTTCAGTCAATCTTCCAATTTTATACATATTTCTACATCTTACTTTAATGTATATGTTTATTAAGATGCACCTCAAATGACATGGAGAATGCAACAGTAAATAAATAATTATAGCAAGCAGATTAGAAACAACCAGAGTAGTATTAAAAACCAATCATGATTGCAAACACACTTGTTAAAAGTATGCATGTATTTTCCATAAATTACTATTTCCTAAAATAAAAATCCCAAATAGATGTTTTTTTTTAATTGCAACAAAACATACCAATCTAATAACCTCGAAGTTTTCCAACATATAGGCATTTACTGCCTCTGTGTCCTCCTTAACATCACTAGTGAACATACATGTCAGGCACACTACTAAATACACCATACACTCTATCTCCTTTAAACCTCACAAATCTGTGAAGTGGAGATTGTGATTATTCCCATTTTGAAGATGAGGAAACTGAAAAACAGATTCAAAATTACATAGCTGACTGTCAAGTCTGGATTGAATTTTATGCTACTTATAAACCAATAAGTTTGCCTATTACTGTTTAATGCAGGCAGGCAGGAGACACAGACTCCTGCATTAGAGACACAGACCTTTATTATCCACAGTGCAGGAAGCAGCAAAAGAACCAGCATGGTTGTGTGGTTCTCCTTCCCCCAGGGGCAACATGACACAGCACAGATGGATGCTCAGGGTACAGTGAGGTTGCACTGCAGCTAAGGAGCCCTGGGAACCAGTCACTTTCATAGCAGGCAGTAAGCGAGCCTCCTCTATGTACCAGGAAGACATTACCTCATCCCTCGAGGTTGCCTGCTAAAAACACAGCTGTGAGAAATGGCCCAGGTAAAGACTGCTCAGGACCCTGTATTCCTAACATACCCAGCAAGATGTGCAAGAGCAGGAGAGACCCGTGGAGGAGGGTTTTTCCTGACACCGATATGTGCTGGACTGCTAACTATCATTAATAAAATACATTCCAAAAGTTTAACTTTTTTCCCTAAATTTAAAATTATAATTGTTGAGATTGCTGAGGCTTCTGGTTAAAAATGGTAAACTGAACATCTACATTTACCTCCACAACAAAATAAAAATGACAATAAAAGTGTAAAAAGACTATAAACCACAAAGGACAAACAAAATAGTGGAAAAGAAACGTCTACATATTTTTGGAAAGGAGATGAAAGTGCATTAACTGATTTAGAAAGAAAGAAGAACCTACAACTTAATCCCTGGAGAAAATGGTACTGAAAAGAAGAAAGCCAATATGACCACATAGAGCACAAAAAATCATGAATTAGAAACACCACATACAGAGGAAAGATGTAAGTCAGGGAATGCAAAAAAAATAAAGAAAAGTCACCACAGTGAGCAGTGGGCTCCTGCTCTCAGATACAAGAACATCAGCACTAAGACATAAATCACTGTGGAAGAACACTGGAGGCTTCCTCTGAAACACTGACTTTGGCAGGGGTCATCCAACAATCAAATATTAAAAAAAAAAAAGAGATCAAATAAGATCCAATAGTAAATAAGCATCATATACACCTGCATGAGCACATAAAACCCAATCTTCCAATTTACTTTTTCACATCTCAATCTTAAATAAAAACAAATAGTCGGGCTTCCCTGGTGGCGCAGTTGTTGGGAGTCCGCCTGCCGATGCAGAGGACACGGGTTCATGCCCTGGTCCAGGAGGATCCCACATGCCGCAGAGCGGCTGGGCCGTGAGCCATGGCCGCTGGGCCTGCACGTCCAGAGCCTGTGCTCCACAGCGGGAGAGGCCACAGCGGTGAGAAGCCCATGTACCACAAGAAAAAAAAAATAGTCAAGGATCATTAAACATTCAAGGAAAAATTCAACATAAAGGACTATCTAAAACGGATGAACTAAATAAAGGAATGAGAGGTAAAGACAACTAATGGAGCAGAAGACAACTAATAATCTTTAAAAGAAAGAAGAAAATATATTCATGAAGCAAAAACAGAAGCCTATAAAAAGGAGAACCAGAAAGGACTATTAGAAACTAAAGACAGGATGACGGCAGACAGCAGAAACAACAACTACAATCCTGCAGCCTGTGGAAAAGAAACCACATTCACAGAAAGACAGAAAAGATGAAAAGGCAGAGGGCTATGTACCAAATGAAGGAACAAGATAAAACCCCAGAAAAACAACTAAATGAAGTGGAGATAGGCAACCTTCCAGAAAAAGAATTCTGAATAATGATAGTGAAGATGATCGAGGACCTCGGAAAAAGAATGGAGGCAAAGATCGAGAAGATGCAAGAAATGTTTAACAGAGACCTAGAAGAATTAAAGAACAAACACACAGAGATGAACAATACAATAACTGAAATGTAAACTACACTAGAAGGAATCAATAGCAGAATAACTGAGGCAGAAGAACAGATAAGTGACCTGGAAGACAGAATGGTGGAATTCACTACTGCAGAACAGAATAAAGAAAAAAGAATGAAAAGAAATGAAGACAGCCTAAAACACCTCTGGGACAACATTAAATGCAACTAAATTCGCATTACAGGGGTCCCAGAAGAAGAGAGAGAGAAAGAACCAGAGAAAATACTTGAAGAGATTATAGTCCAAAACTTCCCTAACATGGGGAAGGAAATAGCCACCCAAGTCCAGGAAGCGCAGAGAGTCCCATACAGGATAAACCCAAGGAGAAACACGCCGAGACACATAGTAATCAAGTTGACAAAAATTAAAGACAAAGAAAAATTATTGAAAGCAACAAGGGAAAAATGACAAATAACATACAAGGGAACTTCCATAAGGTTAACAGCTGATTTCTCAGCAGAAACTCTACAAGCCAGAAGGGAGTGGCATGATATATTTAAAGTGATGAAAGGGAAAAACCTACAACTAAGATTACTCTACCCAGCAAGGATCTCATTCAGATTCCATGGAGAAATCAAAAGCTTTACAGACAAGCAAAAGCTAAGAGAATTCAGGACCACCAAACCAGCTCTACAACAAATGTTAAAGAAACTTCTCTAACTGGGAAACACAAGAGAAGAAAAGGACCTATAAAAAACAAACCCAAAACAATTAAGAAAATGGTAACAGGGACATACATATCGATAATTACCTTAAACGTGAATGGATTAAATGCTCCAACCAAAAGACACAGGCTCACTGAATGGATACAAAAACAAGACCCATATATAAGCTGTCTATGTAAGACCCACTTCAGACCTAGGGACACATACAGACTGAAAGTGAGGGGATGGAAAAAGATATTCCATGCAAATGGAAATCAAAAGAAAGCTGGAGTAGCAATACTCATATCAGATTAAATAGTCTTTAAAATAAAGAATGTTATAAGAGACAAGGAAGGACACTACATAATGATCAAGGGATCAATCTAAGAAGCAGATATAACAATTATAAATATCTATGCACCCAACATAGGAGCACCTAAATACATAAGGCAACTGCTAACAGCTATAAAAGAGAAAATCGACAGTAACACAATAATAGTGGGGGACTTTAAAACCTCACTTACACCAATGGACAGATCATCCAAAATGAAAATAAATAAGGAAACAGAAGCTTTAAATGACACAATAGACCAAAAACATTTAATTGATATTTATAGGACATTTCATCCAAAAACAGCAGATTACACTTTTTTCTCAAGTGCTCACGGAACATTCTCCAGGATACATCACATCTTGGGTCACAAATCAAGCCTCAGTAAATTTAAGAAAATTAAAATCATATCAAGCATCTTTTCTGACCACAACGCTATGAGATTAAAAATGAATTACAGGCAAAAAAACGTAAAAAACACAAACACGTGGAGGCTAAACAATACGTTACTAAATAACCAAGAGAACACTGAAGAAATCAAAGAAGAAATCAAAAAATACCTAGAGACAAACAACAATGAAAACATGATGATCCAAAACCTATGGGATGCAGCAAAAGCAGTTCTAAGAGGGACATTTACAGCTATACAAGCCTACCTCAAGAAACAAGAAAAATCCAAATAAACAATCTAACCTTACACCTAAAGAAACTACACAAAGAAGGACAAACAAAACCCATAATTAGCAGAAGGAAAGAAATCATAAAGATCAGAGCAGAAATAAATGAAATAGAAACAAAGAAAACAATGGCAAAGATCAATAAAACTAAATGCTGGTTCTTTCAGAAGATAAACAAAATTGATAAACCATTAGCCAGACTCATCAAGAAAAAGAGGGAGAAGACTCAAATCAATAAAATTCAAAATGAAAAAGGAGAAGTTACAACAGACACCACAGAAATACAAAGCAACCTCAGAGACTACTACAAGCAATGCTATGCCAATAAAATGGACAACCTGGAAGAAATGGACAAATACTTAGAAAGGTATAACCTTCCAAGACTGAACCAGGAGGAAATACAAAATATGAACAGACCAATCACAAGTAATGAAATTGAAACTGTGATTAAAAATCTTCCAACAAACAAAAGTCCAGGACCAGATGGCTTCACAGGTGAATTCTATCAAACATTTAGAGAAGAGCTAACAACACCCAGCCTTCTCAAACTCTTCCAAAAAATTGCAGAGGAAGGAACACTCCCAAATTCATTCTATGAGGCCACCATCACCCTGATACCAAAACCAGACAAAGATACTACAAAAAAAGAAAATTACAGACCAATATCACTGATGAATATAGATACAAAACTCCTCAACAAAATACTAGCAAACACAATCCAACAACACATTAAAAGGATCATACACTAAAGTCAAGTGGGATTTATCCCAGGGATGCAAGGATTCTTTAATATACACAAATCAATCAATGTGATACACCATATTAACACACTGAAGAATAAAAACCATATGATCATCTCAATAGATGCAGAAAAAGCTTTCAACAAAATTCAACACCCATTTATGATAAAAACTCTCCAGAAAGTAGGCACAGAGGGAACCTATCTCAATAAAATAAAGGCCATATATGACAAACCCACAGCAAACATCACTCTCAATAGTGAAAAACTGAAAGCATTTCCTCTAAGATCAGGAACAACACAAGGATGTCCACTGTCACCACTATTACTCAAGATAGTTTTGGAAGTCCTAGCCATGAGAATCAGAGAAGAAAAAGAAATAAAAGGACTACAAATTGGAAAAGAAGAAGTAAAACTGTCACTGTTTGCAGATGACATGATACTATACACAGAGAATCCTAAAGATGCCACCAGAAACTACTAGAGCTAATCAATGAATCTGGTAAAGTAGCAGGATACAAAATCAATGCACAGAAATCTCTTGTATTCCTATACACTAATGATCAAAAATTTGAAAGAGAAATTAAGGAAACACTCCCATTTACCATTGTAACAAAAAGAATAAAATACCTAGGAATAAACCTACCTAGGGAGACAAAAGACCTGTATGCAGAAAACTATAAGACACAGATGAGAGAAATTAAAGATGATACCAACAGAGAGATATACCATGTCCTTGGATTGGAAGAATCAATACTGTGAAAATGACTATACTACCCAAAGCAATCTACAGATTCAATGCAATCCTATCAAATTACCAATGGCATTTTTCACAGAACTAGAACAAAAAACTTGACAATTTGTATGGAAACAAAAAAGACCCCAAATAGCCAAAGCAGTCTTGAGGGAAGAAAACAGAGCTGGAGGAATCAGACTCCCTGACTTCAGACTATACTACAAAGCTACAGTAATCAAGACAATATGGTACTGGCACAAAAGCAGAAACATAGATCAATGGAACAAGACAGAAAGCCCAGAGATAAACCCACGTACCTATGGTCAACTAATCTATGACAAAGGAGGCAAGGATATACAATGGAGAAAGACAGTCTCTTCAATAAGTGGTGCTGGGAAAACTGGACAGCTACATGTAAAGGAATGAAATTGGAACACTCCCTAACACTGTACACAAAAATAAACTCAAAATGGATTAGAGACCTAAATGTAAGATCGGACACTATAAAACTCTTAGACGAAAACATAGGAAGAACACTCTTTGACATAAATCACAGCAAGATCTTTTTTGATCCACCTCCTAGAGTAATGTAAAGAAAAACAAAAATAAACAAATGGGAACTAATGAAACTTCAAAGCTTTTGCACAGCAAAGGAATACATCAACAAGACGAAAAGACAACCCTCAGAATGGGAGAAAATATTTGCAAACAAATCAACAAAGGATTAATCTCCAAAATATATAAACAGCTCATGCAGTTCAATATTAGAAAAACAAACAACCCAATACAAAAATGGGCAGAAGACCTAAATAGACATTTCTCCAAAGAAGACATACAGATGGCGAATAGGTACATGAAAGGCTGCTCAACATCATTAATTATTAGAGAAATGCAAATCAAAACTACAATGAGGTATCACCTCACAGCAGTCAGAATGCGCATCATCAGAAAATCTACAAACAACAAATGCTGGAGAGGGTGTGGAGAAAAGGGAACCCTCTTGCTCTGTTGGTCAGAATGTAAACTGACACAGCCACTATGGAAAACAGTATGGAGGTTCCTTAAAAAACTAAAAATAGAACTACCATACCACACAGCAATCCCATACTGGGCATATACCCAGAGAAAACCATAATTCAAAAAGACACATATATCCCAATGTTCATTGCAGCACTATTTACAATAGCCAGGTCATGGAAGCCACATAAATGCCCATCGACAGACGAATGGATAACAATAATGTGGTACATATATACAATGGAATGTTACTCAGCCATAAAAAGAAACGAAATTGGGTCATTTGTTAAGACATGGATCAATCTAGAGACTGTCATACACAGTGAAGTAAGTCAGAAAGAGAAAAAGAAATATCGTATATTAACGCATATATGTGGAACCTAGAAAAATGGTACAGATGAACAGGTTTGCAGGGCAGAAATTGAGACACAGATGTACAGAAAAACGTATGGACACCAAGGGGGAAAAGCGGCGGGGGGTGGGGGGCGGAGGGCGGTGGTAGTGTGATGAATTGGGCGATTGGGATTGACATGTATACACTGATGTTTATAAAATTGATGACTAGTAAGAACCTGCTTGAAAAGCAGTAAAAAAAATAAATTAAAGACAAGACATCAAAAAAAAACACAATAAATGTTGGCAAGCATGCAGAGAAAAGAGAACCCTTGTACACTGCTGATGGGAATGCAAATTGGTGCAGCTGCTGTGGAAAACAGTATGGAGGTTTCTGAAAAAACTAAAAATAGAACTACCATGACCTGGCAGTTCCACCCCTGGGTATATATCTGAAAAAAACAAAAACACTCATTCAAAATGATACATGCACCCCAATGTTCATAGCAACATTATTTAGAATTGCCAAGATATGGAAGCAATCTAAGTGTCCATCAACACATGAATGGATACACACAATGGAATACTACTCAGCCATGAAAAAGAATTAAATTTTGCCATTTGCAGCAACATGCATGAACTTGGAGGACATTATGCTAAGTGAAATAAGTCAGAGGAAGGCAAATACTGTTATGATATCACTTATACATGGTTACCAGCAACGGGGCAGGGGGGATGTGAGGGACAATATAGGAGTGGGGGAGCGGGAGACATAAATTATTGAGTATAAGATAGGCTCAAGGATGTATTGTACAATACAAGGAATTCAACCAATATTTTGTAATAACTGTAAATGAAAGGAACCTTTAAAAATTGTATAAAGAAATAAATATATAAAATTAAAGACAGGAGAGCAGGGGGAAAAAAAGATTTATAAAACAGTTGAAGAACTTTCCTAGAAAATAAAGAGATTAACTGGATGTTAAAACAAAAAGGAAAATAAGACGAGAAATTCAGGAGGTCCAAATTCTAACAAACAAGAAATTATAAAGAAAGAGCAATGAAAAACAAAAGGGAAGAAATGATCAAATCCATAACAAAAACAAATGTTCTAAACAGAAGAACCCAAGTATTCAGATTAAAGGGCCCATGAACTTGCCATCCAAGAACGAAAAACAATTCAGACATCGTCATGAAATTTCACAAACCTGAGTGGGAGGTGGCAGGGCCAAACTACAGAAAGTGAGACACAGTTCAAATGGAAACAAAAAGAAAGCTAGGGTAGCAATACTTATATCAGACAAAATAGACTTTAAAACAAAGTCTGTAACAAGAGACAAAGAAGAACATTACATAATGATCAAGGGATCAATCCCGTAAGAAGATATAACAACTGTAAATACATATATACCCCACATGGGAGCACCTAAATACAAAAATGCAAGTATTAATAAACATAAAGAGACAGTAACAAAATAATAGTAGGGGACTTTAACACTCACTTACATTAAGGGACAGATCATCCAGACAGAAACTCATTAAGGAAACATTGGTGTTCAATGACACATAAGAACAGATGAACTTAACAGATATACAGAGAGCAATCCATCCAAAAGCAGCAGAATACATTCTTTTCAAGTGCACATAAAACATTCCCTAGGACAGATCACATGCTAGGCGACAAAATAGTTCCAAAAAATTTAAGAAGACTGAACTCATATCAAGCATCTTCTCCAACCACAATACTATGAGACTAGAAATCAAGTATAAGAAAAAAAGTACCAAAAACCCCAAATACATGGAGTCTAAACAACATGCTACTAAACAACCAATGGGTCCCTGAAGAAATCAAAGAGAAAGTCAAATAACATGGAGACAAGTGAAAGGGAAACACAACAATCCAAAATCTATGGGATACAGCAAAAGCAGCTCTAAGATGGAAGTTTATAGTGATATAAATCTACCTCAAAAAACAAGAAAAATCTCAAAACAATTTAACCTTACACCTAAAGGAAGTAGAAAAAGAAAAACAAACAAAATTCAATTAGTAGAAAGAAAGAAATAATAAAAATCAGAGCAAAAATAAATGAAACAGAGACTAACTAAAAAATTAGAAAAGATCAATGAAACTAAGAACCGATTCTTTGAAAATATAAACAAAATTGACAAACCTCTAGCCAGACTCATCAAGATAGAGAGGACCCAAATAAAATATTAAACGAAAGAGGAAAAGTTACAACGTCACAGAAATACAAAGGATCATAAGTGATTACTACAAACAATTATACACCAATAAAATGGATAATGTAGAAAAAATGGATAAATTTCTAGAAATGCACAATCTCCCAAGACTGAATCAGGAAAAAATAGAAAATGTGAACAGACCAATTATCAGTATTAAAATTGAATCAGTGGGGCTTCCCTGGTGGCGCAGTGGTTGCCTGCTGATGCAGGGGACACGGGTTCGTGCCCCAGTCCGGGAAGGTCCCACATGCCGCGGAGCATCTGGGCCCATGAGCCATGGCCTCTGAGCCTGCGCGTCCGGAGGCTGTGCTCCGCAATGGGACAGGCCACAACTATGAGAGGCCTGCGTACCGCAAAAAAAAAAAAAAAAAAAAATTGAATCAGTAATCAAAAATCTCCCAGCAAACAAATGCCCAGGACCTGATGGCAACACAGGTGAACTCTACCAAAGATTTAAAGAAGACCTAAAACCTATCCTTCTCAAACTACTCCAAATAACCAAAGAAGAAGGAATATTTCTCAACTCATTCAATGAAGCCAGCATTACCATGATAGCAAAACAAGACAAAGACACCACAAATAAAAAAAAAATCACAGATACAAATATCCTCAACAAAATATTAGCAAAACAAATTCAACAATACAGTAAAAGGAGTATACACTATGATCAAATGGGATTTACCCCAGACATGCAAGGATGCTTCAGTATCTGCAAATCAATTAATGTGATGTACAACTAACAAAGAATAACAATCATATGATCATCTCAGTAGATGCTGAAAAAGCTTTTGATAAAATTCAACAATGATTTATGATAAAAACGCTCAACAAAGATGGTATAGAAGGAATATACCTCAACATAATAAAGGTCCGGTATGACAAACCTACAGCCAACATCATCTTCAACAGTGAAAAGCTGAAAGCATTTCCTTTAAGATCAGAACAAGACAAGAGCGTCCACTCTCACCACTTTCATTGTACATAGTATTGGAAGTCCTAGCCACAGCAATCAGACAAAAAAAAGAAATAAAAGGAATTCAAATTGTAAAGGAAGAAGTAAAACTGTCACTGTTGACAGATGACATGATACATATACAGAAAATCCTAAAGATGCCACTGAAAAACTGTTAGAACTAATAAATGAACCCAGTAAAGTTGTGGAATACAAGATTAATATACAGAGATCTATTGCATTTCTATACACTAACAATGAACTACCAGAAATTAAGAAAACAATCTCACTTACAATTGCATCCATAAGAATAAAATACCTAAGAGAGTAAATCTAACCAAGAAGGTAAAAGACCTGTACTCAGAAAACTATAAGACACTGATAAAAGAAACTAAAGATGACACAAACAAATGGAATGATAAAGCATGCTGATGGACTGGAAGAATTAATATTTAATTCTTAATATTAATATAATATTAAAATGACCATACTACCTAAGGCAATTTACAGAGTCAAAGCAATCTCTATCAAAATACCAATGGCATTTTTCACAGCACTAAAACAAGTAATTCTAAAGTTTGTATTGAAACACAAAAGATCCCAAATAGCCAAAGCAATCTTAAAAAAGTAAAACAAAACTGGAGGTATCGTGCTCCCTGATTTCAAGCTATATTACAAAGCTACAGTAATCAAAACAGTATGGTACCGGCACAAAAGCAGATACATAGATCAATGGGACAGAATAGAGCGTCCAGAAATAAACCCACACTTATGTGGTCAATTAATCTAAAACAAAGGTTTCAAAAATATACAATGCAGAAAAGATAGCCTCTTCAATAAGTGGTGCTGAGAAAACTGGACAGGTACATGCAAAAGAATCAAACTGGACTTCTTTCTCACACCATGCACAAAAATAAACTCAAAATGGAATAAGACTTAAATGTAAGACCTGAAACCATAAAACTCCAGGAAGAAAACATAGGCAGTACATACTTTGACGCTGGTCTTAGCAATAGTTTTTAGAATATGTCTCCTCAAGCAAGGGAAACAAAAGCAAAAATAAACAAATGTGACATCAAACTTAAAAGCTTTTGCACACCAAAGGAAACTACCAAGAAAACAAAAAGGTAACTTACTGAATGGGAGAAGATATTTTAACAATATAGCTGATAAAGTTAATATCCAAAATATACAAAGAATTCACACAATTCAACATCACAAAGACAAACAAACAACCAGATTAAAAAATGAAAAGACAAGCTGAAAAGACATGCTTCCAAAGAAGACATACGGATGGCCAATGGGCACATGAAAAGATGCTCAACACCACTACTCATCAGGGAAATGCATATCAAAACCACAGGAGATATCACCTCATACTTGTCAAAATGGCTACCATTAAAAAGACAAGTAACAAGTGTTGGTGAGGATGTGCAGAAAAGGGAGTCCTTGTGCACTCTTGATGGGATTATAAGTTGGTGCACCCACTATGGAAAACAGTATGGAGATTCCTCAATAAATTAAAAATGGAACTTCCATCATCTAGCAATTTAACTTCTGGGTAGTCACCTGAAGAAAGCAAAAACACTAATTTGAAAAGATACATGCATTCCAATGTTTATTGCAGCATTATTTACCTTAATCTAGATATGGAAGCAACCTAAGTATACATTGAGAGAGGAATGAATGAAGAAGATACGGTGTGTTTGTATATATATACACAATGGAATATTACTCAGCCACTGCCATTTGCAATAACACAGATGGATCTAGAGGGTATTATGCTAAGTGAAGTAAGTCAAACAGAGAAAAACAAATATGGTGTGATCTTATTTACATGTGCAATCTAAAAAAACAAAACTAAGAAAGAAAATAAAATGAAAACAGACTCATAGATACAGAGAACAAACATCTGTTTGCCAAAAGGCAGGGGGCAGGAGGTGGGTGAAACAGGTAAAGGGAATTAAGAGATAACAAATAACGCATGGGGATGTGATTAAGGAATATAGTCAATAATGTTGTAGTAACTTTCTATGGGCACAGATGGTTACTAGCATTGTGGTGATCATTTCGTAATATATGCAAATGCCAAATCATTATGTAGGACTCCTGAAACTAACCTAATATTGTACGTAAACTATATTACAATTAAAAAGAAAAAAAAGAACACCTTGAATCAGTAACTTAAACTTCCACCTTAAGAAACTAGATGGGAAGAGCAAACTAAACCCTAAGCAAGCAGAAGGAAGGAAATAATAAAAATTTTTAATTGATAATAATAAAGAGTAATTAAAGAAATAAGGAATAGAAAAATAGAGGAAAAAAACAAAACCAAAAGTTATTTGAAAAAATCAACAAAACTGACAAATGTGTACTTAAATGATCAAAAGAAAAATAGATTTAAATGGGTAAAATCAAGAATGAAAGAGAGGATATCATAACCAATCTTTAGAAATGAAAAGGATTATAAGGGAACACTATGAACAACTGTATGCATCAATTAGATAACAGATGAAATGGACAAATTTCTAGAAAACAGAATTACCACAACTGTCTAAAGAATTAGAAAGTTTGAATAGATCTACAACAAGTAGAGAATGAATTAGCAATTTTAAAACACCCCACAAAGAGAAGCCTATATCTAGACAGATCACTGGTAAATTCTAGCAAGTGTTTTTGAAAAATTAACACCAATCTTTCACAACTTCTTCCCAAAAATAGAAGAGGAAGAGACACTTCTCAATTCACTATATGAGACCCATGTTACCGATACCAAAACCAGACAAAGACATCATAGGAAAACTACAGACTAATATCCCTTATCAATAAACACAATCCTCCACAAAAGACTAGCAAATCAAATGCAGCAACATATTAAAAGGATCATACAATACAGCCAAGGGGGATTTATCCCAGGAATATCCCAACAAGGTTGGTTTAACATCCAAAACTCAATTAATGTAACACACCATATTAATAAAATAAGGAATAAAGCTCTATGATCTTTTCAAAAGGTGCAGAAAAAGCACAAAATCCAACACCCTTTCATGATGAAAATGCTCAACTAAAATTAGAAAGAGATTTCCTCAATCTGGTAAAGGGCATCTACAAAACCCCACAGCTAACATCATATGTCTTGGTAAAAGACTGAATGCTTTCCCCCTAAAATCAGGAAAAAGACAAGCATGTCCACTATTGCCACTTCTATCCAACACTGTACTGGAGATCCTAGCCTGGGAAAATAGGCAAAAATAAATTAAAAGCCTCCAGATTGAAAAGTAAGGATTATTTCTTTATAAGAGGCATAATCTCCTAAGGAATCCACTAAAAACTATTAGAATAAATGATTTTGTAAGGGTGCAGGATACCAGATATATACAAAAATCAACTGGATTTCTATACACTAGCAATGAACATTTTAAAAATGAAATAAAGAAAACAACTCCACTTACAATGACATTAAAGAATAAAATACTTAGGTATAAATTTAACAAAAGTACACAATTTTGTTGAAAAAAATTAAAGATCTGAAGAAACAGAAAAAATTTCCATGTTCGTGGATCTGAAGACTTAATATTAAGACAGCAATACTCCCCAAATTGATCCACATAGTCTTCATAATCCTAAACCTGAACCTCAGCTGGTTTATTGGTAGAAACTGACAAGTTGATCCTAAAACTCATAAAATGCAAGGAACCCAGAAGAGCCAAAATCATCTTGAAAAAGAAGAACAAAGTGAGAAGATTCACACTTCTCTATTTCAAATCTTATTACAAAACTACAGGAATCAATATTCAAGAGCACACAGTACCAATACAGGAGAGACACACAGCTCTAACTAACAAAATTGAGTCCATTTATGGTCAAATGACTTTTGACAAGAGTGAAAAAACAATTCAAAGAGAAAAGAATAGCCATTCGACAAATGATGCTGGGACAACTCGATATCCACATGCAAAAGAATGAAGTTGGGCCCCTACTTCACACCATCCACAGAAATTAACTCAAAATATAAATAGACCTAAACAGAGCTAAATGTAAGGACCAAAACTATAAAACTCTTAGAGAAAAACCATAGGAGTAAATCTTCACGACCTTCCATTAGGCAAATCCCTTTTAGATCCGACAACAAAAACACAAGTAACAAAAGATAAAAACAGGGACTTCCCTGGTGGCGCAGTGGTTAAGAATCCACCTGCCAATGCAGGGGACATGGGTTAGAGTCCTGGTCCAGGAAGATCCCACATGCCACAGGGCAACTAAGCCGTGAGCCACAACTACTGAACCTGCACTCTAGAGCCTGCAAGCCACAGTTACTGAAGCCTGCACGCCACAACTACTGAAGCCCTCGTGCCTCAAGCCCGAGCTCCACAATGAGAAGCCTGCGCGCTGCAACAAATAGCCCCCACTCGCCGCAACTAGAGAGAGCCTGTGCGCAGCAGCAAAGACCCAACACAGCCAAAAATATAAATAAATAAATAAATAAAATGTTTTCTAAAAAATGATCTTACGAAGAAAATGAAATGACAATCCTCAGAATGGGAGGAAAAAAAATCTGTAAATCGCATATCTTATAGTAGACTTGTATCCAGAATATGGAAAGAATATGTAACACTCAACAATAAAAAGATAACTCAGATAAAAAATAGACAAAGGATATGAATACATATTTCTCTAAAGAAAATATACAAATAATCAAATAGCACATGAAAAGATATTCAATGCCTTCAGTCACTAGGGAAATGAAAATCAAAACCACAATGAAGTATCACTTCACACCCACCAGGATGACTGTATTTAAAAAAAAAAAAAAAAGACAGCAACAATTGCTGGAGAATGTGAAGCAACTAGAACCCTCACACACTAGTGAGACGTACAATGGTACAGGTACTCTGGAAAACAGTTTAGCAGTTCCTCGAAAGTTTAAATACAGAATTACCCTATAACCTAGCAATCCCACTCCCAGGTATTATATATATCTGAAACAAATAAAAAGATATCCACACAAAAATGTATATGCAAATATTCACTGCAGCATTATTCATAATAGCTAAAATGTAGAAATAACCCAATGTCCATCAACTATTGAATAGAGAAATGAATATAAAATGAAGTACTGATACATGCCACATATACAACATAGATGAAGCTTGAAAATATTATGCTAAGTGAAAGAAGCCAGTAACAAAAGATCGCAAGTTATATGAAATGTCCACTTATATGAAATGTCCAAAATAGGCAAATTCACAGAGACAGAAAGCAGATTAGCTGTTGCCAAGGGATGACAGAGTGAGAAATCGAGAGGGACGACTACTGGGCACAGGTTTCTTTTTTAGGGTAACAAAAATGTTCTAAAATCTAAGTGATGGTTGCACAACTCTATGACTATACTAAAAACCAACAAATTGTACGTTTTAAAAGAGTGAAGGTCAAGGTATGTAAATTCTATCTCAATAAGGCGATCATAAAAGATTATACTTGTGATCTCACTTATATGTGGAATCTAAAAAAGTCCAACTCACAGAGTAGCACAGTGGTTGCCAGGGGCTGGGCAGCAGCGCAGACAAGGAGATGCTGGTCACAGGGCACAAACGTCCAGTTATAAGAGGAATAAGCTCTAGGGATCTCACGTACAGCTGCTATGAGAGTTGATTCTAAAGGTTCTCACCACAACAACAAAATGGTAATGATGTGAGGTGAAGGTGAACTAACCTTATTGTGGTAAACATTTCACAACATATACGTGTATCATCACACTGTGCACCTTAAAGTGACACAACATTTGTATGTCCATTATATCTCAATAAAGCTGGGGGAAAAAAACATACCATGTAATACTATTTACATAAAGTTCAAAGACAGGCAGAATTACTTATCATATTAAAAGTCAGGATAGTGGTTATCAGGAGGGAGATGGGGTTAGTAAATGGGAGGAGGCACAAGGCAGCACAGGGTGACATCAATGTTCTCTTTCTTAACCTTTGTGATACTTCACAGAGCTGGACAGTTATGATTTGTGCACTTTTCTGTATATGTTATACTTGAATAAAAAAGTTTTTTAAAAAAAGAAAGAAACTATGGTTTTTGCTTAAAATTTACCTGATCTATTGAGACAATCTAGAGTAAAGAATAAATCTTCTCACAAACACTTTTTCTCGACCTAATAAAACCATAATTTCAACAGTGAAAAAAAATTAATTATTTTTAATATGAGAGGACAAATGGACTGTAACTGATATTAGCAATAACGGACTTCACTAAGGATCAGCATTCTAAGCAAAGTGGAAAACACAGGAGGTTTGGGTGAGACGGCTCTGAGACCAGCGCTTTTCTCTGCCCAGGTAGATGTTACTCAGAAACCTCACAGGGTTCACAGACGTGATACAAACTGTGGAAAGTGCCTTGCTGGCATATGACAGACACTAAATGTCCACCAAAGGTTTACTTACTTCCCTTCACACAATCTCCTTCCCCCAACGAAATAACCCACCCTGGTTCTTGCTGCAGTGGGCACATCTACTTCTCAGCAGGACAATGTCCTTCACCTACTCCAACTTCTACTTTTTTTACTTTATTTGGCCTCAAGACACCCATTCTAACACCCAAATAGAGTCTCAAACCATCCTACCACCATCTGACTGCTCTAAGTTTTCCAAACAGAATTTTTCTCCCTTCCCACTGCAGCACACTCACCTAAAAGACATAAATTCTATTTCTACCCACAATAATTATCCCTGCTAAATATGCACCCAACATTTCTTCTATTTTGTTTAATTACTACATGTAACTCATTCATATTTGTCTACAAAATTATACCTTAAAACTATTCAGATATTTTACCGACAACTGACTTCTAAAATAAAGTATCATCCCCCAAACCTCATTGTTGGAAATAACTACTACCACTTCTCTGTTTTCTTTAGAACATTATTAGCTTTAAATTTTTGGCCTGGAAGATTCTGGTTAAAGATAAACTTTTATAAATTAAACCTTTTTGTGCTTTCATAAATCACATATTTAATACAGCAACTGAATAAATGTGCAGCTCTGGTACTAAGGAGCCTCTTTTCTTCTAGTTATGGAAGGGAGAGGTTCACTGTTGTGCAAAGCCAATAGTTAGTTTCAGGTGGGTACTTAGGAAGAAAATGTAAAGAGAACAAACTCCACACATTAACACCAACACTTAAGGGAGGGATGAATGGTGATAACAATCGGGAATGACTTTAAAAATATACTTACAGCCTCAAACTGCAAATGGCTATCCTTTAAGAAACTCTGAATTTTGTCCTTGGGTAAAATACTGAATCGAAATCGAAGGAGATCCATTTCTTGTTGAATGAACCAGCGCCTAAGCTCTTCACTAAAATGAAGACAAGAAAATTATAAGTGAAAAGTCCACTGACTATTTTCAAAGTCCACTGATTATTAAATCCAAGAAATTTCTATGAAACAATATTCAAACATGAGCAAGATGCCAAAAGACTGAAGTTAAAAGCATCAAGTCCTCTATTATGATAAGAGTGTGAATACATATCACATGCCACAATCTTCCTGGGATGAGTAGAATATGGGGGAGAAAGGTGTTATGAACATAAAATTAAAAGAATTAAATACAGAATACTTCGAGCCTAGCTGCATTATTATCAAATAACATAAAACAGTGCACTTCTTTTAATGTAACTGCAAAATAGCCATTTACATCAGAAAATGGGGTATCCCTTCAGTCAATGCCAAATAAACATCAAAAGTTTTTAAAGGTAACTTTATCTCTGAATGGATTATGATCAAACTATGCAAAGTAAACTTTGCTTACAGCTTTATAGTTTATAATTTCACAAAATTTAATATGCACTAGGATATCTCAATTTTTTAAATCAACATACATTAATTTATAAGACAGATGGGCATTATTGTTGTTGTAAAATAATTATGCTGCTTCATGTAAAATATGATTTAATTTTCTTTCCCCAAATGACTTTCACATTGTCAGCAATTCATTTACTGCATAAATTGCATAAACTGCATGTGCTTCCTTACAAAAGAAAAACTCTGGGACTAAAGCTGGTGAATAATTTCTCAGTTATTATCTTGGGATAGTCACCAATTCAAGATTCCCATTTGATAATCCTATTACCAAAAAGAAACAGAAAAGAAACATAATAATAAGTATGTAATTTAGCCAAAATTAATACAGGAAAAAAAAAGTTTAAAAAAAGCAACTAACTCCTTCTCCCTCTGGGTGGCGCTATTGACTTATAAGAAATCAACTACCAAAGGAAAGATCTTAATCTAATGTGCACCAGCCCATAAATGTCAACATCTAAAACCCTGTGCAGATTCAAGTATGTGTTTGATTCATTATTTCTCATAAATACTACCACTTTTTTTCTGGGGAAAAAAAATATCAAAAGTCCTTCCTAATGAAATCCCCTCTAATTTTAAATCCTAAATGAAGAGTCTCTCCCATAAAGTAAAAAGTGTTTTAACAGGCAAAATCTGCAAAAAAAAAAAAAAAAAAAATTTTTTTTTTATTTTTTAGTAAACAACTTGTTTCAAACAATTCTCTGCAACAGTGTTCTGCCCATGAGCCACTGGTTTCTGACATTATTCTGGGATTTCCTACAATCAGTACAATGCCTGTCAGCCCTCCTGGACCAGTTTACAACCCAAGATGTCAGACTTGACCATGGAGGACAAAGGTATACTCACGACTGGCAGTAAGCAAGGCGTAAAATAAAGTGAGAAATGTGATCTCTTCTTCGGGGTTCATATTCATCTCCCAAGTTTTCCTTAAAAACAATGGCACGTGAAGAAAATAAATGCATCGGAACAGTAAAAGGTGTAAAGAAATACTGAGTCAGCATAAGCCAATGGTAAAGCAGGAGTTTCAATAGCACAGATTTCATAATATGCTCCCCAGGGTGAGTACCATTTTACTTAGGTTAGCAATGAGATGAAACAGAACTGAACAACAATACCTCCTGGGTTTGGACCCCACTATTTTCTTCCTCTTTCTAACTCTCCTTCTCATCCAGCCTACACCCAGGCACTTACCTCTTCTACTACTTCTCACATCAACCCTCAACTGCTTTCATTTCAACCATTTGGCAAAACCTAGATTCTAAATAAATCCAAAGATACACTCTGCAGTCCTGTTCCCAAAATGCTGAGAACATCTGGGAAAGATATATACAATTATAGGAATTTGGAACATTAAAAATTCACAGCCTCTAACCTCGACTGGACCTTTACCAACACCAAGGCATCTTTATTCAAGCTCAACACAGAGCAAACACATCCTGAGCATTTGCAAGGTACCAGGCACTGTTATAAGCATTTTTAATCCATTAGCCCATATAATCCTTTGAAAACCCCTATGAGGTGGGCATCACTATATCCTTATTTTAAAGATGAGGAAACTGAGGCAGAAAGAAGTTATATAATTTTGTCCAGGTCACAAAGCTTGTAAGCAGCAGAGCTGGGATCTGGCCTGTAACCATCTCTTTCCTCACGTTTTAAGAAAGCTGTTTCCATCTTCATTAGGTGGCCAGTGCTCCCCATCACACCACCTTCTTCTCTCTCATCACATGACCTCACTTACTTTACAGAAGATAAAGGTCCCCCCTTCAGCCCCAAGCTCCTGCCGCCACATGCTGTACTGCCTTCCCTTCCCTCTCTGTGGACAAATCTCTCTCCTTCCTCCTACATAAAGCTAATCCCTACAGTGAAACCGCATGGCCCATCTGCTCTTGCCTCCTAAGGACCCTGACTTATCAAATGCTCTCTCAAAGTATCTTCAAGCTCCCTCCTCTTTTTTCTCTTCTAGATCTTTCTGTTCAGCTTACAAACATGTTCAAGTAACCACTGTTGTGTGTGTGTGTATCTTCTCTTTTTCCCTCAATTTTTTCTACACTCAGACCTACTTCCCCCGTGTCTTTTCAGCTACACGTTAGAAGAGGATGTATTCCATATCAACCTCTCACCTCTCTCCTCCAAACACCACCACTGTTCCAGCTTCTGCCTCTACCTACAAGGTTCTACCCCGCTGATAAATCCGATGATTCTATACAACTCATCTTATTGGTTCTAAGTGTCTGAAATTGTTCCACCATGAAGACAAGAGGTCTAGATTCAGATCTTGGCTGCATCGTTTTCCATCTTATGAGCTTGGGCAAGGTACTAGCCTATCAATATCAGTTTCCTTGTCTATAAAGAGGGATGATGACAGAACCCACCCTCCTAAGACTGCTGTCTGGATTACATGAGTTAATATACATGATGCACTTAGAACAGACTCTGGGACATGGTTAAGAACAATATGAATGTGTGCTATTGTATCATCACCTGCGTATCATGATCATCAGTACTGAGACTCCAGCTTCCCTGGCTGCCAGGGTGGCTGATCTCCACCCCAAGGCAGCTCCTCCTCAATTGCCCTCCCAGACTCCCCCCATTCCACTCCACCTGAATGTTGTATTCCTCACATCCTGGCCTCCATCCTCTTCTCTTCTCACTCAAATGTTTCCCTGGCTGCCTCACCTACTCCTGATGATGCCAACCTTCCTCCTGAATGTGCACCCCCACCCCAGAGGTCCCCAAGTCCAAATCCATGTGCACACCCTGCTGGCCTCAGACAGCTCCACAAGTACCTCAAAGTCATGTCGAGAACTAAACTCAGCGCCTTCCCTCTAAAAAGACTTGCCTCCCCTCCTGTATATCATCACCATCCAGCCAGCTGTCTCACCAGAAACCCAGGTGTCATTCAGAACTCTTCTCTCCCTTCTCTCTGCAGTCACTAAGATCTTCCGATTCTACCCTCTCACTATTTCTCCAATCAGTCCTCTTACCTCCATTCAATTCACTCTCGTCATCTCCAAGTTCCTAACTAGTTTTCCCCACCAAAGATGACCCTGTCCATCTGCTGGTGGCAGTCATCTTCCCAAAATAAAAACTGTATCACATCCACCAAGATTCGGTTCCAGCACCACCTTGTCTGGGAAGCCCTCCCAAACCTCCCCAACCTGAGCTAATTCTCTGTGCTCCTGGAGTTCGTCACCCTGTAATGCACAAAGCACATCTGGCAATGTCTGGAGACATGGACTGGGTGGAAGCCAGAGATGCCAGCAAGCCCCCTAAATGCACCAAGGAATCATCAGACCCCAAATGTCCACAGTCCCCAGGTCAAGAAACCCTGCAGCACTGTAGTCTGACTGCATGTCAATCACCCATAGTGGACTGTAGGTTCCTTCAGAAGAGTCTTTTTTAAAGCCCTATGCCTAATACAAGACCTTTCCCACAACTGATACCCAGTAAATGAATATATACAAACCAAAGAAACATGTTTTTCCCTCTTTTACTTACTCTGTAGGAAAACTTAAGCTTCCGAAGCTCGGCCTCTAGCTTACTCTGGTACTGCTCACTTCCTTTCACGTAGCTCACACCAAGATTCTCGACTGCTTTTAACACTAAAAAAAGTTTTAAAAACAGAAGAAATGAATAAAACATATAAATGCAAGATAATTTTATAAAACTAAATCCAAGACAAATAAAATCTATGGCTACCAATCCCATAATTACTTGTTTATAAAAGATGACAATATTTAAGCTTTATTTTCTGCAAGTACATTATATAAGTTATGTATGTTTATCAGAGGATAATCTCCACCATGTACAGAAAATACCCACATCCCACAGCATAATCTCACACTAGGGATTCTCAGCCAGAAGGGAGAGAGGGATGGGAAGCAGATCACTGATGGACTGAGCACCACTGCTCAGTGGTGCAGAAGGATCCCCTCAGAGGGATGCAGAAGTGTGTCTGCATGTACAGCCCTCGTGTGGAGCTGTCTGTGAGGCAGTCGGCTTCCCTGACTCAGCACAGACTCATCAGAAGACAGTTCTTCCCTTCCTGATGAAACAGAGAAGGAGAAGACAGCAGTGAAGAAGCAAACAAGCCACCATGACTAGATGCTACACACTGTCCAAAGGTTCCTGAAGCCTCTGTCAACCCTTCCTCAGATGAATTATTCTGCCATCGGTATGAAAAGAGACATTTTTTAATTCAAGAACGAAAAACTTCTAAAATGAATCCTGAACATAAACTCATGTCCCCCAGGTACCTCCATATTATGGTGTCCCGAACCAAACTCATTCTCTGCCCCTCAATTCCACTCCTCTTCCTGCCACCCCACCTCCATCCGCAGAATTTCTATCCACCAGATCATCCACACTGGAACTTCAGCCACCCCGACCTGTTCCACCACTCCTCATAGCTAAGAGTCACCAAATCCTGTCAATTACACCTCCTAGTATCCCTTCAATCTCTCCCTTCCTGTCACTGCCTTACCATCTCACCTCCTAAGTGCCAAACCCAAGGGACGCTTTTCAATCATCACCTTAATCTCAATGAGGCATATGAAACTGCTAAGCTTCCCAGAACCCATTCTCCCTTGCCTTCACCTTCATTCAACAAACAGGTAATACAGATACTCTGTATTAGCAGTTCTCACCCTGCTCCTCTAAGAATGATTAACAGTATCTCACCTCTACTTCTGATCTTCCCACCAGGATATCGTGGAACATAAACTCTACACATTGCTGTTATTTGTTATTTGTTTCAGTTTACACATAACTTATTTCTTTCTTCCACCAACACACAGAAGTAGGTCCCCAGTAAAACTGCTACATCCTTCTTACACCCCAATATTACACCATATCTTGGCACAAAAATGCCCTTGCTTACCCATACTTCTCCATCTACCCTGAACTTGTCACTGTTCCCTCCAATATGACACTCTGTCTCATGCCTCCAAGCCTTTGTACAGGCCATTATCCCAGCTTGCAAAAACCCTTCACTTCTTCTCTGTTGAGAAATTGCTACTCATTCTTCAAGGTCCAGATCACATTTCAACTTCTCTTAAGAAGTTTTACTTAATCAGACTAGGACAATCACTCCCATCTCTATGTTTCAGTAGCCCTATTAGTTACCCCTACTAGAGCACTTAAAATACTAAACTACAATTATTATTTTGGACATCTGTCTCCATGTACTAGAATACAGCTTCAACGAAAGTGAGAATTACATTATTCAGCTCAAAATCCCTACCACCTAGAATAAAGTGGCACTCAATAAACAGGCACTGTACAAGGAATAAATGAATGAATGGCAAAATCTCAACAGAAAACCCTCAGTAAATATTTGTTGAAGGAAATAAATTACTCTAATTCATTTCCACAAAGTATAAGTGAGGTTCTCAAGAATATATAAATTCTAATTCAAATCACTCACATTTAACTCTATCGATAGCCAAGTTTTCAAATTCTATCAAAGATATGTTTCCAGAAGGCGGCTGCAAGTAAAACTGAAGGCTATGTGGGTAGCAAGCATTCCTCTGGTCATCTGCCAACCTCAGTTTCCTCCGATTTCCTCCAAGAAACTGCATCTTGTTACCTTGGAAGGAAGCACATAAAATGGTTGAAATGATGGAAAATGGAGTTTTAAAAAAATAACTCCACATGTAAAAGGAAAAAAAATTGAGGTTGAAGAGCACGCACGAAGTGTTAACAGTAGTGTCCCTGAGTGATGTCTTCTGTATCCTCCAGACTTTCGACGATACACCTGTAACAATTGTGGGGAGAGGTGTGCGCTGGAAGAGACGCAGGCAGTGGTCCTAGCCTCCTGCAACATCAACGGCAGGTGATGCTGCCTGCTCACTAGAGGTCTGTGTGCCTCCGCCCTTAGGTCTCTGCCGTTCCAAGAGTCAAGATAAGATTTCACAGGGGCAGCAATCCTGAATTCGGAGGAGAGTGCGGGAGATTCCGGCTAGGTAAGAGACTCCATGGGCAGGGTCCAGTTACTCGCTTCCTCCCTTACATCCCCGGGAAACAGACAACAGTCTTTCAGGTCCCGTCTGTCTTAGCTCCTCTCAGGAGCGTCCACAGGTGCCCAGTGACACCCCGCTCCCGCCCTCCCCGCCCCCCACGCAGGGCCGTCTGTCAACCCCGGCACCGGCGGCTCTGCCCGGACAAGCCACCAATACTCGATACCCACCCTCTGCGCCCGTAGCCCCAAAGCGCTCTCCTCCTTCTCTGGACTCGCAAGCCTCAACACCAGGATTACTGTCCGTCCCAAACCCGCGGGGGCTTCTCCTACCTCCAGCCACACCAGACGTGAAAACACACAAACCCCGGCAAGCGCTTTCCCCGGGTGGCGGGAGAGTTCATACAGGACCGGAAGCGGAAGTGGCTGGACCAGCAAACCCGCCCCAGAGGTCCCGCCCACCTGTGCGGCCCCGCGCTTGCTCAGTGGGGCGCTCTGAGGACCGCGGGATTTGTGTCCACTTTGTAAGCTGCAGTTCCTGTCCATGGAGCCGCGCTGTCTGGGGCGGTGGGCGGAGAGCGGGCCCGGTACTGGCTCCCCGCTAGGGACTCTGGGTAATCTCTGAGGGCCCCGGCCTTAGGCTGCACGGCCCGCGTCTTACAGATGCGGAGGCAGACTCTAGGTCATCTACGTACAATGCCTAGGCCATCTACGTACAATGCCTAGGCCATCTACTTACAATGCCTAGTCGGGTTTTCTCCTAGACTGCAGGCCCTCCCCTGGGGAAAGATTTACGTCCAGTGCACCCCCTACACACACCTGGTACAGGGCGCCCACAGAAGATCTGCAGTGAAGTAGAGCGCATTTATCATGCACACGTGCACCCAGAAATCGCTCGGCGTCTAAAGTAGAGCAAGCCCAGAGGGGCATAGCGGCGAGCACGTGCAGAGCGCTGCAGAGAAGGTGCCCTAGGGCTGCGGACCCGGAGCCACACCCCGGCTCCCGACTGCAGGCCGCAAGGTTTTCAGAGCTGGAAATAAACTTCGCCTGTGGCCTCCAGGAGGCGTGTCTCGCTTACAAAAGTGGCCGCGAGAGGCTCTAGTAAAGATGGGAGGTGAAGAGCCCTCTGAAATGCTCAAGGTTTTAGAGATGAAAACGGCACTGAAATAGCGTTAATCTTCAGAGCACTTACCCAGCATGGACCAAACTGTGGCTGGCACTGACCTTGTACCAGGACGTGTTCTAAGTGACTTACACATAAGTTCATTTTATTTCCATAACCATTTAAGGTAGGTTCTGTTATTAACCCGCTTTACAGATAAGGAAACGGTGCAACAGAGAAATTAAGTGACTTCAAAGATCGCATAGTAAATGGCAGAGACTGGTTCAAAGTCTGGGAGACATGCCAAGCACCACAGTGCTAACCACCACACTGTACCAATTCCACTAATATATCAGCGCCTCCCCTTAATTCCTTATTCAACACATAACTAACATCACCTGGCCTGAAAAAGACACCTGAAGCGTAAGAACTGCCTGAAGAAACCTGGAGCACAGACCATAAGAACATTTATATGAATGTTTAGCTGATCTCTGGATAGGGAAGGAATTTAAATATAACAACTTACAAAGAAAAATACCTAAAGACTTGACTATACAAATATAAAATTGTGCATCTAAAAAACAATCGCAAAAATTTTTGCAGTCATAACAATATGGGAAAAGTTCACTATAAATATAACATCAGGGACTTCTCTGGTGGTCCAGTGGTTAAGAATGAACCTTCTAATGGGGGGGACGCAGGTTCGATCCCTGGTGGGGGAACTAAGATCCCACATGCCGCAGGGTAACTAAGCCGGGTGGGCTCTAGAGCCCACGCTGCAACTATTGAGCCCACATCACAATTAGAGAGAAGCCCGCCCGCCCCGCCTGCCGCAGCTAAGACCCGATGCAGCCAAATAAATAAATAAATAAATATTTTAAAAATTAAAATTAAAAAATAAATAAAAATAATATCAAAAAGGCTAATACCATCAAGATGTAAAGAACTTATGTAAATTAACTGGGGAAAAAATCATAAGATACAAATGGAAAAAGAATAGCAATAGATAATTCATAGACAAAGCAACTAATGGTAAAGTGTGAAAAAATGTTTATCACTGGCAGCAAAGAAAATTTCCCCTACAAAACTGGCAAAGATTTTACAATGAAAATACTCAGTATCGGGCAAAGCACAATATGATGGGCTCACATAGGAATTGACTGCCGTGCTACAATTGTGGAGTATACTGTAGTTATATGTATTATGAGCCCTAAAAGAATTCATACAGTTTGACCAAAGTATTTCACTTACATGAATCTGTCCAGAAATAGACACAAAAATTTGTGTCCAAGGAACGTCATTGCACCATTATAAGGATGAAAACCCAGGAAAATAAATAAATGATGGTATGTTCATATCATGAGACATTACACAGACTTTTTAAATATATATGTTTTTGAACAATATTGACCTGGGAAAATGTTCGGGATGCTATGAAGTTAACAGAGCAGAATACGTAAAATCACATATGCCAGATGATCCCAATTTTGCAAGAACATAGCATTACAATTTTCTGCAGCATTTCTGACTACTACCAATAGGCTGCCCTCTGCAACTCCTATCCTCGTCTTACAATCCAGGCATGTGTTATCCGTTGCAATCAGAATTTTATGTGCAAGACCGCCCCTCTGTGCTAGTCTTGTTTTGTTTGTTTGTTTGTTTGTTTTGTTTTTGCCACATGCGGGCCTGTCACTGCTGTGGCCTCTCCCGCTGCGGAGCACAGGCTCCGGACGCGCAGGCTCAGCGGCCATGGCTCACGGGCCCAGCCACTCCGCGGCACGCGGGATCCTCCCGGACCGGGGCACGAACCCGTGTCCCCTGCACTGGCAGGCGGACTCCCAATCACTGCGCCACCAGGGAAGCCCTAGTCTTGTTTTTATTTCACTTTTCTTGGCTTCATCTTTGGCCTGGTCTTAAACTGGCCCTCTTTTAACTTAAGTGTCAATGCCCCTTTTTCTGCAATAGGTGATATTAAATACTTCTTTGGACAATTTAAAAAATTAGTCTATTGCAAACAGAAAATTGCTTAACATAAGTGGGAACTAAGACACCGGCAATGGAACATTTGATGGTATTTTTAAAGTTCTATTTTAATTTTATATAAAGTTCTATATTAATTTTAATTCAAGAAACATTTGAAAGCTTCCCACAGCATGGCCCCAGGATTCGATGACTTTCTTGCCTATGGCTGCCCCCAGTTTATAAGCTGAACTACCAGCTCTTCCCCAAAGAAGACCTTGCATTCCCTACCCGTGTCTCTTTGTGGTGATCTCCCCGCTTCAGGAGCCCTAACCTTCCCTCCCTGTCCTTCAGCACTTCAGTTGTCAAATACTACCTTCCTCTGTCCTGCTGAGCCTTTGCTTATGCCGCCTGGTTTAAACCCCCAGTAATTCCGAGTTGTATAATTCCTTCTCCAGCTCTACCCCTCTACTATAGAAGGTCTTCATCTTTGGGGAACAGGAACCGCTGAATGATTTAATGAATGCACTCCTCAGAAAAATGCACCTACACACCAACTTTGTTCACTCTTTCAAAAGGTTTGTGAACACATGTGTGGCTGACTGTGTAGCACTACCAGATTTTCAGCTCTTTTGGGACAGGCCCCTTTTTCTGTCTTTGTGATCCCTAAAGTGCCTACCAGAGCATCTTCCAAATTAAAAGATGAGGTAATCAATGTCATTTTATGACATTTCAGAGAGAGCTGGAAAAAATATGCTCACGTTTCACATTACCAACAGCTTACTAAACATGTCACGTAAGAGCTGCCTTTTCACAGTGTTAAAGATGCTTTAAGCTTCAGAGTACAAAATAGCCTGTGTCTGTTCCAACTGGTTTAGCATCTTTATTGTTTTCCCATGCCATGGTTTTTGTCACTATCTCACTGTGGACAGTGTTTTTGGTAATTGCAATACGAATCTATGTATCACAGGATCAATAATGCACAATAATGATACATTTCAGTTAGCCATACTTGGTAAATCACTGTGAGCTCTTCCTGTGTTTATTTCACCAACCAAATGGATTGACCCAATGCTCAGCTCTGGCAACTGTGGTGAATATAAATTACAGACCCCAACCTCACAATCAGGGAGAAGAAAACACATATAAACATATAACCTTTACTTCCACTAGACCATAACCATCCCCAAAACAGGGACTACTGTGTCATTCACCTTTGTAACCCTGGTGTCTGTGTCATTCATCTTTATAACCCTCCATGGGCCCTCAACAAATATTTATTATCCTGAGATGATGTAAATATGAGAGATGTATGAAAAAATTGATGTGTTCAGCTGGATATTCAACAGATGGTTTGAATCAAATGGGATTCCAACCTATAAAACTTCAAGTCCTCATCTGAAAACTTTGTACACATTCCTTCCAGAATGACTTGGCTCCCTAGTCTAGCCTGCAATAAAGCACAGAGTACCTTGTCTGATGGAATTTCCATGAATCATCACTGCTCAATTCATTGCCTGCCCTGGGCATTACCCAGCTGCTGACAGGCTGTCCCACAGAGCTTTCACCCTTACGACTCCATCTCCAGGGTTCTGTCCTGTCGTATGTCACCCTTACAGCTGAGATTTTAGTTGCCATGCTTGGTGAATCAAAGCGAATGTTCATTCTTTCCCTGTGCAGGTTGTGTTGCCCTAAAAACCAAAGGCCTGGTAAGTTTCTTTACCCAGTAAGGATGCTATAAACTCTGGGTCCTTTCAGCTCCACTTGCCATGGAAAGCAGAGGAACAGGAGGCATTCCCAGCAGGACAGCTGACCCATAAAAGTTAATGCACACTTAGCCAGACATAGGTTGTGAGGTCGGGGTCTGTAATTTATATGTATCTTGGTTGCCAGGGCTAAGCATTGTATCAATCCAGCCTTTTCCATCCTGGTCCCTCCACCCTTTCCATTTCACTGTCCAGCTTTGAGAGGAAACCTAAAGCCTCTTTCTTTCTCCCTTTGTTTCAGATTGCTTTTATTAGCCTAGCATCAAGAAGCAAGAAAACTAAAGAAAAAACATATCTTAAAAGAAAGTACACAGAGGGCAGGTTACCCTTCCATATATCAACAGTGCATGATTTGTTTCAGAAATACTAACAGAGCACCTGCTAAGTGCCAGGCAATGTTTTCTCTGCTGGGAATACAAGAGTGATGAAACAGCCAAAATCCCTGCCCTCATAAACCTTATATTCTAGTGGGAAAGAGAAATAATAAACAAGAGAATTGTACACGTTGCTATGTTAAATAAGAAATTCTAAGCTGGAAAATAAAGCAGAGGAAGAGGATATTAAGTTTTTGGAGGAGGCATTAAATTTTAGAAAGGGTAGCCAGGAAATGCTAGCTAAGAATGTGACCAGGAAGGAGAGACCAGAAGAAAATTAGGGATTTAGTCATGCGTATCTTTAAGAGAATAGCATTTCAGGCAGATGGAAAGCTTGTCATAACTCCATTGTATTTAAGACAATGTGATATTGGTATAGGGATAGACAAATCAACCATTGAAACAGAACAGAGAACCCAGAAATGGTCCAACACCTATGAAGAAACCGGGCATCTGACAGGTCCACTGTACAAATCAATGGAGAAAAGATGGACAGTTCTAAATGGTGCTGGAACAGTTGGCTATGGGGGGAAATTATACTTCCTACCTCCCTCTGTACACAAAAATCAATTCCAGATGCTTTAATGACTTAACTGTGAATGACAAAGCTAAGAATTTAGAACAAGTATATAGATAGTCTTGATGTAGCAAAGAATTTCTTTTTTCTTTTTTTCTTTTTTTTGGCCGAGCCACTTGGCTTTTGGGAGGATCTTAGTCCTCCCACCAGGCATTGAACCTGGGCCCTCAGCAGTGAGTCCTAACCACTGGACAGCCAGGGAATTCCCAGCAAAGATTTTCTTAAACAAATCATTAAGAAAAAGCACCAGCAGTTAGGGAGATGGATGGTGGTGATCGTTGCATAACGATGCCACTGCATTGTACATTTTAAAACAGTAAATTTTGTGTTATGTATATCTTAACACAATTTCTTTTTAAAAAGCACAAGCACAAAAGAAAGATTGATAATATTAACTACACTAAAATTAAGAACTTAACTTTAAAAATACATAAACATACATTTTTTAAAGCATCTGCAAGTTGGGAAAAGAAAGTTGTAAGAAATAATTAACATAAGAGTTAGTATCCAACTATAATCAATAAGAGAAAAGTAAAAACACAGTAGAAAAGAGGGGGGAAAAAAACCTAAACAGATGTTTCACAACAGAGGAAACATAAATGACCAATAAAAGTGTGAAAATATGTTCAACCACATTAGTAATTGAGGAAATGCAAATTAAAACCACAATGAGATAAATATTGTAAGCCCACCAGATGAACAAATATTTTTTAAGTCTGAAAATATTGTGTTGACAAGGAACTCAGATACTGCCAGTAGAAGTGTTAATTGATGAAACTACTTTGAAAATAATTTGACATCTTCTGGCAAATTTGACCCTTTGTCCCAGTATTGTAATTCTACTGTAAGTATACAGTACTTACAGTAGAGAGATTTTTGTACATAGACATCAAAAAACACTGACGAGAATGTTCATAGCAACATCAGGATAAACACTGGTAAGTACCCATCATCAACAAAATGGCAAATAAATTGTAGTCAGTTCACACAGTGGAATATAAAAAACAACAGCAAAACTGAATGAACTACAATTAAACACATCAACGCTGATGAATCTCAAAAAGATAATGTTAACTGAAAAAGCAAGTCATAGGAGAATCCATAGGTGCTGGTATCTTCCACGCCACCCCTCACCCTCCCTCCTGCTCTCTGCTCCTGATTCATGTGAATCGTCCTCTTGTGCCTTCTGCTTCCAGACCTTCTGAAGGCAATTATGAGCCCCAACAGGATGCAGGAAGGAGAGAAGGAAGTGAGACAATGTATCTGTTCCCCTAGCTGCCTTCCCGCAAGGCTGCCTATGTCCCTCCCTCCACACCATAACATGTTGACTTTGGTGAGGCCCTACCTGATTGCGCTATTGACCCTCATGGTTCCCTACCCCCACACCTTCACAAATGGTCTCTGCAAAAAATCATCTTTGAATCAGCCTGTTTTGAGTGTGCCATCTGTCTCTTCTTGGAAGCTGATGGATACATATCAGCATTCATGTGAAAGCTTAAAAAAAGTGAAATAATATATTGTTCAGGGATCCATACTGCAGGTGGAAATTGTCAAAAACGCAAGAGAGAAATTAACACCAAATTCAAGATAGTAGTTGACTCTGGGGGGAGGGAGAGGATGCACCGTTGGGGGCACATGGGCCTTCAAAGGTTCTGGTATGGTTCTGGGACTTATGCTCAATACTGGGCACACGAACATTCCTTTTAATATTCTTCTTCAAGCAGTACATATATGTAGAGTGGACATCTAAAAAGGAAAAGGGACAGCCCAAGAAATAGGAGAGCACAGTCAGTCATCCTCCTCGTGGGATCCCATTGGGAGTACAGTAGTTTTCACTCTTATTTCCTGCTCTCTCCACCCCACACCTCATCCCCACTTCCTATCCCTCCAAACCCGTAAGTTCTCTCCCTTCTCTCTTATTAGCCCCAAGACAGGGCTGACGTGGCAGGAGGGACTGAGGTTTCAGAGCAGCGACCATTGAAGGCCTGATGTGGGTTTCCTGCAGACAACCATTCACACCTGATATCCCTTGTCTTCTGTCCAGGGTCCTGGCACCAGGTGCTCACCCTGGCAACACAGGTCCTCCTCCTGCCTACCTGTCTCTGAACTGCTCAGGTGCCCACATCCAGAGTCCTTTTCACTGAGAGTCACCAGCCTTGCCTAAATTCTCACCCCTACTTGCTAGTGTAACTCACTCTTTCCTGTAATGACCTGGGAGGGGGATTGCCTGAGCCCCCCAAGCAGCTCGTCCTGCCAGGAGCTTCTCAGCATCTGGACACAACTGCAGGGGGCAGGAGAGGTAGATTACTAGTCTGACCCTCTCACTTGGGGTAGCATCGTGTGGCCAGAGCACAGAATCCTGAATCGGGGCCTGGGATGGAAGGAAGAGAAATGGGATGGGAACTATATGGGGTCTAATCTAACACCTCTGCTTCTAGTTTATCTGTCTGGTAAGTGTGGCGGCTTGCGGGACATGGGCATGAAATGAACTCACAATGAACACAGTATCCAGTAAAGCTGTTCACTCTTGGTGCTGTTTATACAAACAGGAGACTAACAGAGAGCACAGAAAAAGATGTGACCTCGGTTTAGCCACATGGAAGTGTTTTCAGTACTGGTATTTATAAGCTCCACTTACCAGTTATGGATAATTACTTATGGACCATAACTTTAGGCATTTGATTACTCTGTGTCAGATTAATTTTTTGGCAGAATTTATTTTATCACAGTACTTATTATTCATGCCAGCTCACAGCATCCAAAGACAAGAAATACTTATTTTAGGTCAGCACACAACCCAATTTGGAGCCTAACAATTTAGTATTATTTTTCTTCCCCTATTTAAATTTAAGCTGATTGGAATCCCTGTGCTAGACCCATCTACTTAGAATCATCTTTTGGTATTAAAAGGAATGTAGTTGAAGGAAGGGGGATAAGAAAAGAACCTAAATAATCAAGGAACTCACCTCAGACACAATTTTGTCTTATGCTTTATAACTGATGTCATTTTCAATGTACTGTCTATTCAATAAGCTAAATATGAACTTCTGAAGTGAATTGGTTATTTTACATGAATTCAACTAGGTCTTGGCAACATCCATTGTTCTTTGGGCCCAAGCTCTTCTGAATATATGAATTTTTAATATGAGACTGATGATTAGACCATGAGCTCCTCAAGGCCAAGCTGACCAGCTCCCGGCACACAGCAGAGATTCCAGAGTGTCTGCTGAACTGAATTGAACTCTTCTGTATTTATTCCTGATTCCAGATGGGCTCTCATATGCCTTATGATGTAATTGTTCACAGGAGATGTGTTTTCACTCTAGACTTTGGCTTTCCCGTTGAAATTCCTGAACAAAATATTTTCTCTCCATTGGCTGGTTTTTGGAAACTGAAGTAGTTGTAAATATGATCCTGCTGTGATGCCAAGATTTAATTCCACCTTGACAGGCTGACTGATAATCATGTCCAAAAGTTAGCCTCCTCAGCTAGAAAATGATTTTAACATTTCAGAAAATGGAAATGTAAAAATAAAAATAAATCTGCCTTTACTCTGACTAATCTAGACACTTGAGGAGAAATGCTCAGGGTTATCCTCAGTGAGAAAATAGAAGGGGCCTACCTGACACACGTGTGATCACCTCATCTGCATTTTCTTCTCTTTGAGCAACAAAACAATCTGTCAGTCAAGGGCCCATGGGGTAAAAACTTCATCCATCTACAGGGAACATGGTTATTTCTTATGAGGTTAATATTTCAGTGTCGGTGCCCCAGAAGCAGTGTGGTGTGTACTTGGGACCCAGAATTGTCTTCTCACTTACTGCTCTCTTTCCAGCCTCTCTGCCCCACAAGGTGCCAGACAAAGGCTTCAGCCTCTTCCTCAGGGACACTCACCACCACTTCCTCCTCACCCGACCCCCACACACATTCAGGCAACAAAGGCTATGCTCAGAACCAAGGTCAGTGTTTCCCAGAGTACATTTATGAAGGAATTAGGTTATTTTGTCCTTTCTACAGGGGAGTGATAGGAGCAGCTGTTTTCCTGGAAACTCAGTTTAATGACCTTCACCGTGGGAATTTTCTGTCTGCTATGTAGACTTAATCCGATCTTTTTTATGTTATATTAACTCCAGACTTTTCCAATATATTTGTTTCCTAACAATCAGAGTATGGGCATTTGTGGAACACATTATCGTTATCACAGCAATTTCATTTACATGATCTAACCCACGATTTCTCAAACCAATTGAATTTCTGGGGTCCTTTCGTTCAAATATAATTTCCATTTTTTTTCTTTCCATTTTCTCCTTACATTTTTTTATGATAAGTATTAGGTGAGCTGACGCAGGTTGTGAAAGAATTCATAGAAATATTAGCAAGGGAAGAAAAGAAAGTTTTTATTCACTTTCCAAGGGAGGAAAGGGGCCAGACGCATAGAATGGCATTGGCACTTGAAGGGTGGGGGTTTGAGTCTTTTATTGGGCTTCAAAGGGCAAGGTGCAGGAAAAGGGGGTGGGTTTATGTCTATTCTGGTCCACAGCAGTACCCGGGGCTGGCTGTGTCTCTATAGGGTGTGCTTTTTGGAGAATAGACCTGCAGTCTTCTGTAATTTTCCAGTTCTTGGGTGTCTGAAGAGACATAATAGGGGTCCTTGACAGGTGTTACTCCATTTTGAATCATGTTAGATGGGTTTACAATAAGCTTTAAAGGACTTTTTTTAAAGCATATTCTGAGTCATCTGGAAACCTGTGTTATTTCCAAATATGCCCTCAGTCCAGCCATTGCTTGTGACATCAATCCTGTTGGTGTCATGTGATCATCTGAAATGACACAGTTTGGCTTGCCATGTACAGTCAGCCCTCCATATCCATGGTTCTATATCCTTGGATTCAACAAACTGAGGATGGAAAATATTTGGGGGGAGAATTTTCCAGAAAGTTCCAAAATGCAAAACTTGAATTTGTCACATGCTGACAACTATTTACATAGCATTTCCATTGTATTAGTTATTATAAGTAATCTAGAGATGATTTAAAGTATATGGGAGGATGTGCACAGGTTATATGCAAATATCACACCCTTTTATACAAGGAACTTGAGCATGCTCGGACTTTGGTATCCACTGGGGGTCCTGGAACCAGCCCTCCACGGATACAGAGGGATGACTGTATTGGTAAGTGTGTCCAGCTGCTCTTCGATTATTAGCAGCTTCTAAAGTCAAAATACAATTCATCACCCTGCATCATCATTGTTCTTAATTTAGATTTTTATCAACAGTTATACAGACAAAACTAGCTTCTGTCTTGCAGTCATTATTTGCAATTGCAAGATATTCTCACGAAAAAGCCTTTAGTTTCTTAAGATATTCAACAAGTCGAGGTTTAGTTTGATATTGTGAAAACAAACCAGTGTAGAAAAGTCAACTACTATTGAAAGCATAATAGAGGTGAACTTAAACATGAAGAGGATTCATTGGTGCCAAATAAGGTAAATGGTACTTTAGTTCACTGAACAAAGGAAGATTTCACAGCATTTGGAATAGAGATTTGTGGTGAGACACTTGGGTTTTCACAGGGTTTATAATTCAAAAGACACTTAGTGATTCCAAAGAACACACCCTGCTCCTCCAGCCAGTGCTCCATCAGTATTGCAAGTAGAAGTATTGCTCTGATTTGGCCTTTGTACGGATCAACTGCAGCAGTGTATATGCAATATATAGAAAAGTCAATCTACAATGACATAGCAAACTTATGCTTACCAAAGGGGAAAAGGGGGCGGGGGAGGGATAAATTAGGAGTTTGGGATTAACATAATTACAAAATAGATAACCAACAAGGACCTACTGTATAGCGCAGGGAACTCTACTCAATATTTTGTAATAACCTATAAGGGAAAAGAATCTGAAAAAATATATACTTATATGTGTAACTGAATCACCTAGCTGTATACCTGAAAGTAACACAACATTGTAAATCAACTATACTTCAATTAAAAAAAAAAGAAAGAAAGAAAGAAAAAGAAAAGTCAATCTATGATGAAGGATGTTCAGTTGGTTGTACTTCTAAATTTTTCTCTCTTGCATTTTGCGGTGAACAATTAACTTGATCAGTCCTCCAAACAATTGTAGTGACTAAAAACAAACTCATTTTTAAAAAATAAATAAATAACCAACTATGGTAATGACAATGATTCAGATGATGATCCACTGTGCTCAAAATAAAAATCATCTAGTAAAAATGTGACAAAATCTTTCTATCATTAACCTTATCATATGCTCTTTAATTTTCACAAAACCTTATCCAGCAAATTAAATTATTATTGTTCATTGGAATTCTATCAGCTTTACAATTTTGTTTGTGTCTAACATGTAAATGTATTTAGGTTTTTCGGGGGTATCTTAGCTATGCACATATAAAAACTATCGTAACAAGAACAATGACATCAAAATGGTATACATCAACTCTGGGTATCCTCAAAAATTTTCTTCCTCTTAAGGGCTTCTTTATATCACTCAAGTTCGAGAAATCTAGCCTAATCATAAATTAGATTAACAGTAAGCCTTTTGATTTATGCTACTTGGGATAACTTTCCCACAGTGATTTAAAACAATTTTCAACAAATTTAGAAATGTAAAATCAATTTAAATTTAAAATTTTTTAAATCTTAAAAGTCAGTTATTCCTTTCTGCTCCAGAGATTATTTTATTTGAATGAGGGATAATAGAATTTTATGACTGAGTTATTTCCAGAATGTATTGGCTTAGGGATAGACGTACTAGGCCTTTGGAGTGCTTATTTTGTGGGAGATAAACAATGTTGTTTAAAAGCACTCATCCAAAAGGCTCAAGGTTGTTTAGAACATCCATTAACCTTAATGGATTTACAAAATATTAAGGAAGAGAAATGTGTTTTAATAGTTGTGTCTTTGAGAGATAAAGATAATACCTTCATTGCTAGGAGATTTTATATCTTTATCTCTTAGCCATATATGAATAACCAAGCAACAATTTTCATATCTCTTACGGACACATAATTTTTAACATACTGCTTAAAATTCAACAGTGGGCTTCCCTGGTGGCGCAGTGGTTGGGAGTCCCCCTGCCGATGCAGGAGACACGGGCTCATGCCCCAGTCTGGGAAGATCCCACATGCCACGGAGTGTCTAGGCCTGTGAGCCATGGCCACTGAGCCTGCGCCTCCGGAACCTGTGCTCCGCAACGGGAGAGGCCAAAACAGTGAGAGGCCCACGTACCGCAAAAAAAAAAAAAATTCAACAGCTACCTTGAAATCAATGAAACTCTGAGAAAACATTCAAAACCCAAAAATGTTTGCTAATGATTCAAGGATGTACTTAAACGGAATACTTAAAAATTCAGGAGTTAAACAGCTTGGAAAGAATATATATATATATATATATATATATATATATAAAAATTCTACTTTATGTATATTAAAATGTAATCTGCTAAAAAAAAAGAACTAAATACTAACTAAATTATTTAACTGATACTCATATTTAAAGGTTTTTTTCCCTAAAAATATTTTTATATTGTCATCATAAAAGGCCCAGGTGAGTCAATGTTTCATATTTGGTGTCTCAAATTTGGAAGTGAAGTCATTTCAAATTTGGAAGCAAGAATCTTGTGTCCCTCTGAGGGTGGAGGCTGAAGGTACTATCGTAGTGCTAGAAGGTTCTATCCCAGCCAGTAACTGGAGTGTCTTCTGAAGTGTCTGTCTTGAGTGGTTGCCATGGAGAAGGTAAAGGAAAATAGAACCAGAATTGCGTCAGGATGCAGTCTTAACTCAGCCTTGATTCAACACCCGTAAAACAAATAATCCACAGGAGTCTTTTTAGGTAAACTCCTCCCTGATAGCACCCACTTGCAGGAGTTCAGACTCTGGCTGGCAGGTTTCTACGCTTCATTCTTCTTTTTCTTTTTTTAAGATTTTTTTTTTAATTTATTTTTATTTATTTATTTATTTTGGCTGCATCAGGTCTTAGTTGCGGCACACAACACTTAGTTGAGGCATGCGGGATCTTTCGTTGTGGCCGTGCAGGCTCTTCCTCGTGGTGTGCGGGCTTCTCTCTAGTTGTGGCATGTGGGTTTTCTCTTCTCTAGTTGTGGCGGGCAGGCTCCAGGCATGTGGGCTCTGTAGTTGTGGTGTCCAGGTTCCAGAGAGCGTGGGCTCTGTAGCTTGCAGCATGCGGGCTCTCTCGTTGAGGCGAGTGAGCTCAGTAGTTGTGGCACACAGACTTAGTTGCCCCGTGGCACGTGGGATCTTAGTTCCCTGACCAGGGCTTGAACCCCCATCCCCTGCATTGTAAGGCGCATTTCTTACCACTGGACCACCGGGGAAGTCCCTCTACACTTCATTCTTTTTTTTTTTTTTTAATATACTTTTGGCTGCATTGGGTCTTCGCTGCTGCACATGGGCTTTCTCTAGTTGCGGCGAGCGGGGTCTACTCTTTGTTGCAGTGTGCAGGCTTCTCATTGTTGTGGCTTCTCTTGTTGTGGAGCACGGGCTATAGGCACGCGGACTTCAGTAGTTGTGGTATGCAGGCTCAGTAGTTGTGGTTCACGGGCTCTAGAGCACAGGCTCAGCAGTTGTGGCGCACAGGCTTAGTTGCTCCGCAGCACGTGGGATCTTCCCAGATCACGGCTTGAACCTGTGTCCCCTGCATTGGCAGGTGGATTCTTAACAACTGTGCCACGAGGGAAGCCCCTACACTTCATTCTTAATGCTGATTTTTCAAATCATTAGGTATGATGTTTCCAGGGCTGTTTCTCCCATTCTTAGGACTACCATACCAGTCGATGATTTGAGCTCAGGACCAACATGGGTTTCAGCACTGGCAGCAGTCTTTAAAAGGAGAGGGTAATGAAACCCAGAAGAAAAGGGGTCTTACCCAGACCAGGTACCAAAACAATGGCTATCCTGTGCTTGGGGTAGATAGACATCGCTTCTGTCTCTTGCAACGAATACCTTTACACACAAAAATAACAAACTAAAACAAAGAAACAAAAAAAAAACCCTGAAACATCACGCGTTTGAAACCAACTACGTACTTCTCCAAAATCAGCTAGTCTCACCAACATTAATAGTAGGATGGCAAAGATAACAGGCAACCCTCCCTATCCCCTTTTGATAAGAGGGAAATCCTTTTAATTGAAGTACTTTAATACAGATCAGTACCTTGTACAAGTTGAGGCAGAGAGCAACCATTAAGGGTCCCTGTTTCTGCTGCTGCCTTACCTGGGGTGAAGTTGGAAGATGTCCAACTTTGCATCTCAGCTTGAGGATGAGGACCGTTGTTTCTAAAGGTAGGACCAGAACTCTGCCAGGAGGGAAAATAGCAAGACAAGTTTAAACCAAGATTTATCCAGAAAAACTAACGTCTCTGTTTGAGAAGTGTGCTCACTTATTGTCAACTCATCAAAAAACCAACAGCCTACTTACTCTTACTGGAAGGAAGGTTGAACTCAAACAAGCAGATATATGTTACCCCACACACAGGGACTGGATCCCATCTACGGCCCAGTCCCCCAACCCAGCACATGGGGACGCTCAGGCACGGAATTGTCAGGACGAGAACCCAAGCCTTCTGATTCCAATCCCAGTGCAAGAACTAATGTGAAGGCAGAGGTGGCAGCTCCTAGTGACAGATGGGATGAGGGAGACCAGGACAGGGAGGCAGGGAAGAGAGTGCAGAGTCCAGATGATTCAGATTTGTTTGTTTGGTTTTGTCTTTCACTATTCCTATGCTTTCTTATAAAATGCACTTTCTGAACATTATTTTTACATTTTCTGTATGTTATCTTTAATTTCCATAGCAATGTGTGAGTTTGGGCTTGACAATCATCTTACACAAATGAAAGTAACTTAATAAAATGACAATTTTTACTGTTTAAAAGAAGAAAATAGGGGACTTCTCTGGTGGCACAGTAGTTAAGAATCCACTTGCCATGCAGGGGACACAGGTTTGAGCCCTGGTCCAGGAGGATCCCACATGCCATGGAGCAACTAAGCCCGTGCGCCACAAGTACTGAGCCCATGTGCCACAGCTACTGAAGCCTGCGTGCCTAGAGCCCCTGCTCTACAACAAGAGAAGCCACCGCAATGAGAAGCCTGTGGACCCCAACAAAGAGTAGCCCCCACTCACCACAACTAGAGAAAGTCCACAGGCAGCAACGAAGACCCAACATAGCCAAAAATAAAATAAATAAATTTATTTTAAAAAATAGAAGAAGAAAATGCTTCTCATAATTTGGAGAGAGAGGAGAATGAAGAGAAGTCCACTGCTTCGCAGGAAGGCCCAGTTTTGTCACTGTTAAAACTCTGCTCCCCAGTGTGATATTTCACCCCTCTCGCATCTGGTCCAGCCCTGCTTCCAGGGCCACCTCCTTCAGGCACCCAGCATACCCACAGCCACTCCACACTTCCACTCAGCTCTTCAGTCTTGTCATTCTGTCAGCACTGAGTGCCAGTCTGCAAACTGATATATAGTTTAACTGATACTTCAATTTAAACTTTTCAGTTTGAAATAATTCAGACTTATTAAAAAGTACAAAAAAGCACTGAATATTACCTATCGACCTTCATCAGCTGACCCCAAAGATATTTTCCCACTGCTGTCTGCCTTTCCCATCCAAGATCCCACATTCCATTCAGTTGTCCCACTTTCTCAGTCTTCTTTACACGGGGCAGCTCCTGAACCATTTCTTGTCTTTCATGTCCTTGGTACTTCTGAAGAGGACTAGCCAGTGATTCTGTTCCTTCCCCATGTTTCCTCATGATTGAATTCAAGTTGTACAATTTGGGCAGGATTATGTCCTTCCACAAAAGATGTTGTGCCCACTCCTCTATTCTATCCATCCAGATTTAGAGGTTACTTATCTGGGTGTTGGAGAGGATGGTTTTCTCTTAGATATGTTGAGGAATCAAATAATAGATGGCAGATTTGTGGGAAGAAAGTGATGCATTTGATTTTTTTTTTTTTTTATTGCAGTACGTGGCCCTCTCACTGTTGTGGCCTCCCCCATTGCGGAGCACGGGCTCCAGACGCGCAGGCTCAGCGGCCATGGCTCACGGGCCCAGCCGTTCCCCGACATGTGGGATCTTCCCGGACCGGGGCACGAACCCGTGTCCCCTGCATCGGCAGGCGGACTCTCAACCACTGCGCCACCAGGGAAGCCCCGATGCATTTGATTTTTAAATGAAGAGTCAAGGTGCCTGTGGACCCGTTCATGTGAGGATGAGCACCAGGATTTTGGCAAATAAGAGTTGCCAACAAAGTGGAAAGCCAGGAGAGAAACAGTCCTTCTGCTAGTGTCTGGAAATTTTGTATCTTCTTTTATCCCCTCCATGCACTTTCTTTTTATTTTCCTAAAATCAGTCAGTTCATTAAGAACAAAGCTAAAGATCGTAATTCTAACCACAGTATGCCATGAACCAAATATATAACTGGCCTTTCCTCATGCCAATTATTTCCTTTGGCACAAGAGATATTTAGGGCTCACACTACGATATTGAATAAAGGTGACAAGAGTGGGCACCCTTGTCTTGATATTAGATAAAATGCTTTCAGCTTTTCACCATTGAGTGTAATACTGGCTGTAGGTTTGTAATATACGGCCTTTATTACGTATGTTCCCTTTATTATGTATGTTCCCTCTCTACCCTCTTTTTTAAGAGTTCTTATCATGAGTGGATGTTGAATTTTGTAGACAGCTTTTATTCCATGTATTGAGATGATCATGATTTTTATTTTTTAGAAACTTATTTATTTTTGGCTGTGTTGGGTCTTCATCGCTGCGTGCGGGCTTTCTCTAGTCGCAGCGAATGGGGGCTACTCTTCGTTGCAGTATGCAGGCTTCTCATTGTAGTGGCTTCTCTTGCTGTGGAGCACAGGCTCTAGGCACGCGGACTTCAGTAGTTGTGGCACGTGGGCTCAGTAGTTGTGGTGCACGGGCTTAGCTGCTCCACGGCATGTGGGATCTTCCTGGACCGGGGATCGAACCCGTGTCCCCTGCATTGGCAGGCAGATTCTTAATCACTACACCACCACGGAAGTCCGATCATATGATTTTTATTATTCAGTGTGGTGTATCATGTTGGTTGAATTACACATGTTGAACCATCCTTGCATCCCTAGACTAAATCTCACTTGATCATGGTGTATGATCCTTTTAATGTATTGTTGAATTCATTTGTTAATATTTTGTTGAGGATTTTTTGCATCTATGTTCAACAGTGATATTGGCCTGTAATTTTGTTTTTCTGTGGTGGCTTTATCCAGTTTGGGTTCAAGGTAATGTTCTCCTAGAATGAGTTTGGAAGCATTCCCTCCTCTTCAGTTTTTGGAATAGTCTGAGAAATATATGTGTTAACTCTTTAAATGTTTCTAGAATTCACTCATGAAGCCATGTAGTCCTGGACTTTTGTTTGCTGGGTGTTTTTTGATTACTGATTCAATTTCATTACTGGTAATCAGTCTGTCATATTTTCTATTTCTTCCTGATTCAGTCTTAGGAGATGGTACTTTTCTAGGAATTTATCCGTTTCTTCTAGGTTGCCCATTTTTTTGGCATATTATTGTTTGTAGTAGTCTCTTATGATCCTTTGTGTTTCTGTGGTGTCAGTTGTAACTTTCTCTTCATTTCTGATTTTATTTGGGCTCTCTCTCTTTTTTTCTTGTTAAGTCTGGCTAAAGGTTTGTCAATTTTATTTATCTTTTTTTTTTTTTTTTTGCCATACACGGGTCTCTCACTGTTGTGGCCTCTCCTGTTGCGGAGCACAGGCTCCAGACGCACAGGCTCAGCAGCCATTGTTCACGGGCCCAGCCGCTCCACAGCATGTGGGATCCTCCCGGACCAGGGCACGAACCCGTGTCCCCCGCATTGGCAGGCGGACTCTCAACTACTGTGCCACCAGGGAAGCCCTTGTTTGTCTTTTTAAAGAACCAGCTCATAGTTCATTGATTTATTCTGTTATTTTCTTAGTCTATATTTTATTTATTTCTACTCTGATCTTTATTATTTCTTTCCTTCTACTAACCTTGGGATTTGTTTGTTCTTTTTCTAGTTCCTTAAGATGTAAAGATTTTTTTATTTGAAAATTTTCTTGTTTCCAGAAATAGACTTGTATCACTATAAACTTTGCTCTTAGAACTGCTTTTGCTGTGTCGCTTAGTTTTTGGATTGTTGAGTCTCCATTTTCATTTTTCTCCAGGTGTTTTTTGATTTCCACTTTGATTTTTTCAGTGACCCATTGGTTGTTTAGTAGCATGTTTTTGCCAAATTGTCTTCTTGAAGTTGGACTATTTATTTTAAATTACTAATTTGTTATATTTATAGAATATTTAATAGTTATAATTTACTTGTACTCAATCTTTATTTGGTATTGTTTCTGGTTAAAATTGGCTTACATGTGGAAACGTGAGATTGGTTGGGTGAGAGGTAATGGAGGGGAGACTTTTTTTTTTACTCTATATTTTGACATTTTAACTAATAACAAAAATGTATACATGGATTACTTGGGTAATTAAAAACAAACAAAAACTATGAAAATCAGATATAGACAACATATTTATCTTTTAACAATACACGTTTAGCAGTTTGATTAATAGCTTTTGAGCTGTACAGATTCCAAGTGTATCTGCCAAGAGTTAACTCAAAGACTAAACTTGGCAATATTGCAGCGAAGTGCATGCAGCTGTTTTATCTCATCTGACATTCAGACATTTAAGGAAAATCCATTTACCCATGGGGTTTATAATGTCCATTAGCTGAAATAGTCTCCCAAGTAGAACTTGTACTTTTGGCTTCAACTGTCTTTATCTTCAGGCTTTTCTTCCTTTTAGGAAGTTTGCCCTGTGCCCCTTTTATCTTTGTGAAATAAACTACCACAATTCTGTTTAAGCAGAGTCATTCATGGGGAGGGTGACCATATAATTTATTGTCCAATAAGCACACTTTTGAGAGTGGGGGGGTGCTATTATAATCAGGCTGGGGAAACAGAACCACCTCATGCAGAGTGGATTGAATAATCACCCTCCTTATAAGGTTTTTCAACTTCTGTGATTTTAGGATTTAGCTTAGCTTTTTAAATTTTTTCAGTATTTATTAAGAAACAACTAGGTGCTGTAGAAATCAGAAAGAATACATGACACACAAAATCAGCTTGCATAGAGGTTAGCAGGCACTTGAAGACAGGGTCAGTGGCAATAAAAGGCAATATGGGAAATTTCAAGAAAGCCAACTACATCAAATAACCTGAATATTGCTTTCTTAGTGCCTTGCAAATTTTTAATACATTTAATCTATTTTTCTTCATAATGCTCAAGTGAAATTAAATACTATTATCTTTGCTTTAGAGTTGAGATTTAAAAAAAGTCATAGGACTCTCCCAAAGACTCAAAACTAATAAAACACTGAGGCTAAACCAAAACCTCTAACATGACCCCACATGAATTGTTAGTGTCTGCTTCCCGTACATATGACGGAATATAAGGAAAAGTACCTCGTCGGTTACAGGGGGTATTCAATGTTAATTTAATATTCTAAACTATAGCTGGTATGGAAAAAGAGCAGAAAGACAGATTAGGAGGCTGAGACTAGGGATGTTAAGGACATAACACCGAAGTCAGGAGAAGAGGTCAGATGAGAGGTGAGCAAGAAGGCATGGACTTACACGTCCAGAGCCACAGATGACCAAGCCCTGGAGGAGAGAGAAAAGGGCACCCCCAGCAGAGGCAATGACATGGGAGAAGATGTGGTCCAATGTCAATCATTCAGTGTGAGCTGCACTCAGAGTACATTTGGGCCCATATCATAAAAGAGAAATCAGAGACCAAGATCTGTGTATGAAGAGAAATGTATAAAGGCTATTAAGTAAGGGTCGACACTGAGCTGGACTAGAACAACAGCAGTGCCAATGAAGGGGAGAAAGAATGCACAACACACATTTAGTGATGATCAAATGAACTGAGAGCTGGAAAAGAGACTTCAAATATGTGTGCCTGAGAGAAGGATGGCAGGTGGCAGAAATACGGAGGTTCCCCAGGAAAGCCAGTTCAGAGTTCGGGTGAGGGAAGTGTACTTGTTTGCTTGGGCTGCCGTACCATAGAGTGTGTGGCTTAAATAAGACAGGTATTTCCACACAGTTCTGCAGGCAAGAAGTCCAAAATCAAGGTGTCGCCTGCGTTGGTTCTTCCAAGGCCTCTCTCCTTGGCTTGTAGATGGCTGTCTTCCCTCTGTGTTTGTCTGTGTCCTAATCTCCTCTTCTTACAGGGACACCCAGTCATAGTAGATTAAGGCCCACCCAGGTGACCTTATTCTACCTCATTCACCTCTTCAAGGACCCCATCTCCAAATATAGTCACATTCTAAGGCACTAAGGGTTAGGACTTCAACGTTTGAATTTGGGGTGGGGGACACAATTCAGCCCATCACAGGAAGAGACTGAAAGAGGGGATTATCCCAATTTTAGTGTTTTATAATTTGCAATTAAATTAGATTATTAAAGTAGGACCAGTTAGGAAGCAGTGGGAGATCCCAGAATTTATGTACTAAAATATACGTATTAAAATGTATTCATTGAAGCTGTGAGACTCCATCACTTCTCCAAGGGAAAGGGTATAGAGATAATAAATTTAAATGAAAAATTTTTTTATTTAGCATGTAATAGCTAGGTACTGTTCTGAGCACTGTGCAACAGGCAAAATTGAAGACAATAATAAGAAATACACACACACGCACACACACACACACTGCATAACATGAAAATGATCCTAAGAGAGAACAAATAAGTACTAAGAGTGTTTTTAAAAGGAAGAGCTCACACTGGATGGTGAAAGGTACAGACAGAGTCCAGGACTGGGGCTTGGGGATGGTTTATTTCCATCATGAGTGATGACTTTTGCCAGTACTTGATGTTTTCCTTGGATGATCTGTGAGGACAGAGTGATTTACCCCAGGACTTTAGAACAGATCAGAAATCATTTCATTTTGGCTTTGAGCAATGCGGGTAAATGTTGGATCAGACTCGGGGTCTAAGCTGGTCAAGATTACGCAGAAACTCTGTTTTATTACTTTTCTATAATAAAATATCAGGAGAGGCATGAGCAGATCACTTAATATCTTAGCGAGTGAGGATTTATCTAGAAGTCATGCTGGCAGCTGCTCCCGCCAGGCCAAGCTGAGGGTCCTGGGGTCCCATCTGCTCAGCAGCACCTCCCCGCCCAGCACTGCTTCCACCCAGAATCCCCTCCTCCAGGTCAATGCCTGGTGACTCCAGCAGTGCCCTGTCCAACTGCAGTTGTGTTTCAGGCTGGGAGTGTCCGTTGACTCACAGGACTATGGGTCAGTGTTCCAGGCTAGTAATCTGTCACTTTAGAAATCTCAGGGGAAATATGAGGGAGATAAGTACATTTTGACAGAGATGAGAGTTAGAAAGTAAAAAGCTAACATTAGGGATAGCTGGTGAAGGACATACAGGAACTTTTGCATGGCATTTGGAACGCTTCTGTAAACCTAAAATAATTTCACATTTTTTTAAAATTTATTTATTTAGGCCATGCCCCATGGCTTGAGGGATCTTAGTTCCCCCGCCAGGGATCTAAACCAGGCCTTCAGCAGGGAGATCACAGAGTCCTAACCACTGAACCACCAGGGAATTCACATTTTAAATTTTATTATTAAAAAAAATAGAAAGTAAGAAAATGTCCAGGAATTAGTATTAATGAAAAAAGAAAAATACAGTTTTATATATAAAATGATCACAAACATACATGTAAAAACTTCTATAGCAAATATACCAAAATAGTAGCAATGGTTATCTCTGTGTGGTGGGATTAGAGTTGGTTTTATATGTCCTCTTGACACCTTTCTAACCTCCACATTTTCTCCAATGAGATTTTAAAATTTTGTAACAGAAAATACAAAGACTAAAGAAATAAGCCCCCTCTGAAAGTTCATCGCCTCACTCAGGATCCCTGCATCTCTGTGGAATACCGAGGAGGCTGTCAGATTTCTCAGCACAGCAGAGGTGGTACCGAGGCTCTGCCTTGCCCTTCAGCCTCCTCTTCCTCTTTCCTCTGGTCGCTCACAGATCCCAGGGTGGCTGGGGTGACCCATTTGTCTATGAGCTCCCTGAGGACAAGACTCAGTGTTACTTTCCATTTTGGAGCTTAGCACAGTGCTGGCAAAGAGGAGGGCCTCAAACCTTTTGTGAATGACACAAATTTCACTCACTGTATTCATTATTTCCCCTCTAGCCCACCCCACCCTGCTTTCCTCTAAGTCCCTATATGCAAAGAGGAACTTGCCTGGATCTAGTCTTATAGTTCTCCAAAAAGGGGATGACTGCATCTTGCCTGGGGTAGATAAATCCAGCAGTCATGAATTCCTGGAAATTCTCCCAAGGGCACTGCAGTTACTCATCCACAAAATGTTTCTGTGTTCAAAGTGCTGAGAGAAACTTCTCCAATGATTCCCTAAGTTATTTCCCTGCAGCTTAAAAGCAAACTATCCCATCTGAGAATTGCAAAGGAGTGAAGCAGAGATTAACTTTTCCTCTCAGACCTACAAAATGCAGTTTCCAGAAGTCTTTAAAAAAAGAGTGAGAGAGAGAAACCAGTAAAGGAAGCAGTAAGATTTTCCAGCTCTAATGGGTGGTTTCCCCCATACAAAAACCTTTACCAACTCAAGTCCTTCTCAAGATGGGACTTGGAAACAGGATTTTAAACCATTTTGGAAGCCAAATGTCTAGTATTGTGGCTTTGATGAGTTGGGCTTAGGTTTTTGCAGACCACAACTTCACTCCTGCAGCAGAACAAACACTATAGGTGGTAACTACCTACTGTTTCTAAAGTGCTTTGGGCCCCGCCCCTTGGGCCTATCACGGGGACCCGAACATACCTGGCAAGTAGTAAGCACAAAAAATCATCACTGAATGCATACATAGAGGGTTTTTTTCTTATTTGCTTCATGTAGCAAAACAATTGTCACTCAGGGAGGAAAAAATACAGAGTTCCAGAGCAATGTTGATGGAAAGGGTCTCTTTTCCATCATGGTTCATGACTAGGTCCCTTTTCCTTCCCCAACTGCTGATACCCTTTCCCACCTCCTTCATGGATTCTTTCCCAGCTGAAGCCACTCCCTCATCCACAGCTCCTAAGAAAACAAGAGCAAACACACATCGTGTCCATATTTTATATTACAGTGTATCTCTCAGAATGTCACAGATATATATGTGATTTTGTAAATGAGACATTTTAGAGCATAGTTCTTGTCAAAATATTAAAGTTACAAGCTATAATATGAAGACTTTATTTTATAAAATATCTTTCAATACAATAGCTTGCATTCAACATAATAAAAATGTATTGAAAAACTGTCACTGTTTGCAGATGGCATAATACTATACACAGAAAATCCCAAAGATGCCACCTAAAAACTACTAGAGCTCATCAATGAATTCAGTAAAGTTTCAGAATATAAAATTAATATACAGACATCTGTTGCAATTTTATACACTAACAATGAACTGTCAGAAAGAGAAATCAAGGAAACAATCTCATTTACAATTCCATCCATAAGAATCAAATACCTGGGAATAAATCTAATTAAGGCAGTAAAAGGCCTGTACTCAGAAAACTATAAGACACTGATAAAAAGACATTGAAAATGACATAAATAAATGGAAAGATATACCATGCTCATGGATTGGGAGAATTAAAATCGTTAAAATGACCATACAAGCCAAGGCAATCTACAGATTCAGTGCAATCCCTATCAAAATACCAATGACATTTTTCACAGAACTAGAACAAATAATTCTAAAATTTGTATGGAAACACAAAAGATCCCAAATAGACAAAACAGTCTTAAGAAAAAAGAACAAAACTGGAGGCATCATGCTCCCTGATTTCCAGCTATACTACAAAGCTACAGTAATCAAAAAAGTATGGTACTTGCACAAAAACAGACACATAGATCAATGGAACAGAACAGAGAGCCCAGAAGACCCCACACTTACATAGTCAATTAATCTAAAACAAAGGAGGCACGAATATTACAATGCGGGGGGAAAGATAGCCTCTTCAATAAGTGGTGTTGGGAAAACTGGACAGGTACATGCAAAAGAATCAAACTGGACTACTTCCTCACACCATGTACAAAAAAACCAAAAATAAACAAATGGGAAACATTTGCAAAACAAAAGCATTTTCCCGTTTGTTTATTTTTGCTGTTGTGTACCAGGAACTAACATAGTGTTGTAGGTCAATTATACTTCAAAACCAAACAAACAAACACACTCAGAGAAAAAGAGGTCAGATTTGTGGTTACCAGAGGTGGGGGGTGGGGAGAGGGGGAATTAGATGAAGGCAGCCAAAAGGTACAAACTTCCAATTATAAGATAGAGAAGTACTAGGGATATAACGTACAACATGATCAATATAATTAACACTGCTGTATGTTATATATGAAAGTTGTCAAGAGAGTAAACCCTGAATTCTCATTACAAGGAAAAGAAATATATTTTTTCTATTTCGTAAATGTTATATCTATATAAGATGATGGATGTTCACTAACCCTATTGTAATCATTTCATGATGTATGTAAGTCAAATCATTATGTGTACACCTTAAACTTATACAGTCCTGTATGTCAATTATATCACAATAAAACTGGAAGAGAGAGAGAGAAATATCTTGAGGCAATGGAGTGAAGTTCTGATGTTAGGAGAGCAGACATGAGGGTAAGGGAACAGGTTTTGGGTAACAGATTCTCCCAGTGCCCTGGTGCATACAGCTAACCTTACCTATATACTCCACAGGCAGAGTCTTTAATCCACGCTAATGAACTGACTCAATTCCCATCATGATTCCACAAGATCATCAACTCTATTTCGAAGCAGAAGCTGACTCCCAACACACACACCCAATCTTTGAGTTCCAGGGTACTTTGTGTATTCCTCCAGCACCCAGAACTTCAACGTGTAAGTACATACCTGGCTCTCCCCAGTGCACTGTGAGCTCCTTGAAGACAAGGACTCATCCCATCTCCCCAGTACCCAGCAATGTTTGCCATCTCTGAAGTGTTCAGTACATATTTGTAGAATGAATAAATCTCCTTCCTTTCCTGGGTGCCTAGCTGGAAAGTTCACAACAGATTGGACACAGAATGAATTTGTCTGCAACATCTCAGCCTCATCAGGGTACATTCTTGGCTGTTTTGTCCACTGCTGTATCCTGAAACAGGGCGGACCACACAGAGTTAACAAATACATGTTGAATGAGTGAATCTGCTCCATTTGAAAGACTGCCTTCTTACCCTTCCTATTTCATCTGATTTCCTAGCAGTCACACACTCTGACCGCAGACTCTCCTCTCGGTAGTCCCTCTTTCTGTGCTGAGTCTCTGTGATGGTGACTTCTTGACTAAACCATAAACTTCCTGGAACTCACTGGCCTGCTAGATCCTATTCCTGGTCCTTCCGAGTTGGTCTTCTTCCTCTTCCTTTCATCTCTTCTCCCCTCTTAATGTCCTCCTCATCTTCCTCTCCTCTTTCTTCTTCTCCCCTTTCTCCTTTTAATTATTTGAGACATGCAAAAAATCATAAACTATATCTTAATGATCCTGTCTCCACCCACCACTCAACTCACAAATCGAGGTTTACAGTTATAATTGAAGCCCCTGTATGTATCTCCCCCAAAATGCTTTTCCCTTCCTAAAAGTAGCTGTTATCCTTTATTTTTTACTATATATATATGTATATGTATATAGTATTATTTCACAGTTATTAACTTATTGTATAAGTAATACTTGCTTGTTTTCATGGGAAACATGGCAGTCTAGTTCGTTCTTTGTCACTGCTGTATAATATAACATTCCATTGTACAAATATATCACAGCTGATCAATTCACTTTGTTACTAATTGACCTGTAGGTGGTTTTCAATTTTGCTATTAGGAACACTATTGCTATGCACATTTTTGTTACCCTTAGGTGGGAGCAAAGAGGGGGCTCCAGTTGGCCCCTGGGGAGAAAGTCCAGTTGACTTTTTCATGAGGACTCAGAAAGAGCTGGCACCCTCCAGCCACCTCAGACCCAGGAACTCAGTGGCTCAGAGGGAGCTGTGCTGGAGTGGCAGTGACAGTAAGGAGGAATGCATTCAAGTTGTCATGTTTCCAACCCTCTATACAAAACTTTGACTTTGTCATGGCACCAAGCTACCCTGCTATGAGATGCTTTTCTAGCAGCCTGGCAGTTCAAGTGTAGGACTGGAGAAAGCAAATATTTGGATTCGCCCAGGATTGGGTTTCGGAGAAAAAAATTATTTTAAGATTGTGCCTCAAGTAGTCTGAAACCATCCAGTAGTAATATAACAGAGAAGAACAAACCTGACTCCACATTGGATCTATTCCCTTAGCTCTAACCCTTGTGCTCTGTTACCTGTGCTTAGTCATGCTGGCTCTGCAGGTTTTGTAAAAGAATGTTACCTATAGCCTGAAATATACAGGATAGCCTATTCTCAGGGCTCTAACCTTTAAAGGTCTAACACTTTTCATTCATATAGAGATAAAAAGTTGCAGAACAGATAATAACAGTTGTCTTGTTGGAGGTTTACAGGAACATGGTGACCTCTGACCTACATGGACAGCTGCAAGAACAAAGAATTATCACATATCCTCTGGGGTCTGGCTGGCACCAAGAAGTTTGAAACACCAGCCACACCTCCTCCCCTTTTAGTATAAAAGAAGTCTGAATTCTAACTCAGGTAAAATGCTTCTCTGGGACACTAGTCCACCATCTTGGTCTGCAGGCTTTCCAAATAAAGTCACTATTCCTTGCCCCAACAACTCATCTCTCCATTTACTGGCCTGTCAAGCAGCAAGCAGTATGAACTTGGACTCAGTAATAGTAACACTGTCTACTTTTAACTCTAGGCTTGTCTTCTTAGTTCTGCAACTGGAATTTTATTCTGCTTGCCTTTTTCTCTTTTTCCTCCAAATCATTGCATTTGACAGAATTACTGATCCACGACTTATCCATTTTGGAGATGACATTGAAAGACTATGTATAAACATGGAAAAACGACTCCTTAGCAGTGTTGGTAGCCAAAAGATATATGAATGTAAGTTAAAATCCTCTTAAATGCCCCAGAACCTGGTGTATTAGAATTCTTCTTAAAGCTCAGTAGAAAAAAATATTGAATGAAATCCACTTTTCTACCCACAATGTTAACCTTGACTCTGAGGTAGCATTTTTTTCACCTTTTATGGATAGACATTTTAATGTCACATGGTATTTTAAAAGCCTTGATTGTCCTCTCAATAGATGAAATCCTCACATGAGCTCAAACGAATACGTCCTGCCTTTGGTTCTAACATGTAACATCCTAAGATCCCACTAGATGGCACGGAATTCTCTGCAGTAATTGGAGCACCACCCAGCGGGCACTGAGGGAACAGTAATAAAGTAGTTTCTTTGGACCAAGGAGGAAGATGCCCCCCCTCCCAACCGCTGGAGACAGAGTAACAGCTTACTTGATTCACAGAACTTTCCACCCACTCCAACACTTTTATAACCTTTGTTGAGCTGTTCTAAACCCATCTCGTTTAAACTGCAAAGCCAGAAACAAGAGCCGTCATTCTTTTCAAGCCTAAACAGCGCATAGTCCACTAACAGGATGGTGTTTCTGCCCCCACACGCCCACCTCCTACAGCTCAGCTGTCTCTGTTCACATCGGGCTTGTTTTGTGTGACTCTCACATCTTTCCTGGGACACAGTTCAATGTAATCTGTCCTTCTGCATTTTCTGTCTGGACTTCTCTTGTGTTTCCATTTCTAGTCTTTATTAATTTACAACCTTTTCTTGCTTGATTATTTGTAATGACCTCTGGTTCCCTAAACTGATTCAAACAGCATATTTCAATCTAATTAAAAAGAGATGTTAATAATGGATGCTGTAAACAATTAACAAAACAGGTGTTATTAGTATCAAATCAAAGATAATTCAAGGGGTTTCCCTGGTGGCACAGTGGTTGAGAGTCCGCCTGCCAATGCAGGGGACACGGGTTCGTGCCCCGGTCTGGGAAGATCCCACATGCCGTGGAGTGGCTGGGCCCGTGAGCCATGGCCGCTGAGCCTGCGTGTCCGGAGCCTGTGCTCTGCAACAGGAGAGGCTGCAACAGTGAGAGGCCCACGTACCACAAAAAAAAAAAATAATTCAAAAATCCTTAATATCCACTAAAATAAACAAGAATTTAAATTCTTAAGAAATAAACAATTCATAAATTAAAGGAAGGAATTTTGAGGGCTTAGCATATGACAGCTATTTCACCAATTTACAGAATCGTTAATGGCAGAAAGCTTGGAAGTCATCTGGTTCTCTACCATGGTAGCAACCCCTCCAATTTCCAGGTAGCCAACCAGTCTCTGCCTGAACACTTCCTGGGAGAGAGAACAAGTTTAGTCTCAAATAAAGAAAAGGCAATGGGCTCCAACACAGACAAACTCAAGTCCTAATCTGTGCACTTGCTGTTACTAGCTTTGTGACCTTGGGTGAACAACAAAACCTCTGAAACGTCCTTTTTCTCATCTATAGTATAGTTTGATTGGGGGTTGAGGGAAAAAGTAAAGATCCCAATCGCCATGATTGTTATAGAATCAAATGAGCTAACACACTGCCCTTCACAAGCAGTCTGTTTCACTTTGAGATGGCTCTGATAGGAACTTGTATTTGCCTCCCTGAGTTTTCCACCAGTTGACACTGTTTTTACCCTAATTCTTCTTTCCCAGACAGTTTTCCAAGTAGACAAAGACCATAAGCCTCCACCTCTGACCTCACACCTTCTGACCCCCAACTTAACACAGATTTTCCCCTCTCCCAGTGAGGGCTCTACATCTCTCTCAGCCATTCTTTATATCAACGCTTCCCAAACTTCTTCGTGTGGTAGCACTCGCAGGAAGGGATGAGATTTGCACAGTGCTGGGATAGATGGATGAGACTGCTCAAAGCCCACAGGTTCATGTATTGCACATGAATACTGGGGTCTCAGAGCGACCCCAGTGGGGTTGGGTCCACCTGCCCACTGCAGTGACTGCTCACAAGGTGCCCTTGATGGCCTTCCTCTCCTGCCAGTCTCACTTCCCACTCCCTGATCACGTTAGCTGGGATTACCTCCCAAATGAGCTATTTGCACCCAAATGAGCTATTTGCACCCAAATTCTTATCACATCCTAGTAAATGAGGAATACCAAAATAACTGGCAAAATGGTAATAAAAATAATTTCAAAGTAAACCTTTGTGCATTAAGCCCTTCTCCAAAGCATGTAACAACCACTAAGGTAAACAGTGTCTTGATTAATTAATGAAGGCAATTGCTTAAATTCTACACTTCATTTTGCATGTGGAGGTACTATATTCATTTTAAGGGCATTTCCTGACATATCGAGACATTATCTTTTATAGCTAAAGAACAAATTTGAAAAAGATTTAATGACTTCCAAGTTCCCATCTTTAATAGTAAAGGTACAAATAGTTAAGATTTATTGACCATTTACTATATGTCAGGCCCTGTGTTAAGTGCTTTGCATCATCCCGCTAACACTGCAACAACCTTTTATTATTTTAGAGGTGTTATTATACCCACTTCAAAGTTCTGAACTGGCAAATGGAGAGAAGCTTTGGCAGGATAAACTATTTTTACCCTACAAAATATTATTCTAATAAAGGCTACAATACACACCTGAAGTGAAGAGGAAGATGGGGGCAGGTAACCTGATAATTCAACAGCGACAAATTATCCCTTTCCTCCACAACTTAAGAACATTTTAAGGGCATCTCCTGACATATAGGAAATGTATGAATTATACATACATTTTTGGGGTGAATTATCCACGTGGTTGAATCAAATCTTCACTATATATTTTATATTTAGCTAACTTTGAACTTCATCTTAAACAAATGGTCACTGATCAGTCCCATAAACAACTGTGGCTGCAAAAACTGTCAAGGTGATTATTTGATTAGGTAGAACAGAAAATTCGGGTATTTTTAGAGCTGACATTATTGGAATTTTAATAAAATGAGTTGTTTATTCTTGACTTTGTACGACTTCTGGGTTTGTTTTCTAGATACAGAGATGTAATTTGCACCAAAATTCTAAATACAGAGAAATAGTCCTGAGTGTACGGCCAAGTTTTCATGTCAAGATGCTTAAACACTTGTCTGCCCACATGAAACTGCTGTTGTCTTCCATGAAGCCTTGGCTCCTTGGTTTATTTATATTGACTCACATTACAGCTACTTGATATTTAAAATAAAATGGAAAAATTTGCTGCATTCTACTCAAAACCATGCAAATGGCAGATTTTCCTTTTGTTTCTGGGTGTTTCATTTGTTCAATCTTCTTAGAATAGTAGTCCCGAGCCTGGAAATTACTTGGGTTTCTGGCTGTTCTTTTTTTTTTCTTATAATTTAAAAATCAAATTATCTGACTTCATCCTACTTTTGTAAAAGTAGGCAGAAAGCCTATTCCTTGTTAATGATGAGTTGACCATATTCTGACAGTACTTTAAAAAGAGTTGGATGACATACTGGCAGGAGAAAGTCAATTGGAAAAAAAAAATGTGTACTCATATTTGGAAAATGAGTCAGTGTCTAGGAACCAACCGCATTCAACACACAAGATTTGCTCCAAAGGAGCGAATTGAAAATGCGTCAAGAGAAGCTGCATAATAAATATATCTAGAGTTGTCAGGCAGGAAATTCTTTATAAAGAATTTATAAAGAGATGCTCAATTTCTGGAGCATCTCTAGACTAAATTGATAGATTTTTTAAAAACTAAAATATATCACTAAATGCATTCAAGAACTTTTCCCTAGAAATGTCAGAGTCCGCATGCCTAAATGTGTTCTGGTAAGTTGCTGAGTGTCTCTGCTAAAACAAAGTACATGAAAAAAAAAACCACACCTTTTTAGAGGAGCAAAATTATAATGGCATATGCCAACATGCCAAACAAGCAACAGATGCATCACAGAGACTGTATATTAAACAACTAACTTGAAAAAAGATATCCAAAATATCACAATTTTTCCTCCTTTTCCACCTAATAATTAAAGTCACATTATCCCTTCCCTCCCCAAAATAAAAAATGAGGAAAGAATAGACAAGGTTAACACACAAAATGACCTTGAAATGTTGCAAAATGGCCTGTTTGCCTGGATGGTTTAGGAAAGAGGCAAACCCAGGTCTTCACGGGAGATTAAGTTGCTTCCCTTGGTCACTCAGTTCAAAGACAGAGCCAAGACTGTTAAGATTCTACTTGTTGTGACACACAATGACATTTGTGAGCATTTATAGCACTGTATAGCTTACAAATTGCTTTCACAGACATTAATCATGTGACCCTTACAACAATCCTGTCAAGCAGGTGGACATGTATCACTATAACTGTTCCCATTTTACAGAAGAGACTAGAGTCCAAGTCTCCAGATAGCTCAGTTTTCTCTCCTCTAACCATTCCTCAAGCTCAACTCTTAAACTGTACGTCCCTAAAAGATTTCAAGTGCTTTTACTTAGATTTCCTCTCACCACACTGATATCAGAGGGACTGTATCTGTTTACCGATTTATTCAATGTCAAGAACATAAGGCTGTTCCCATCATTACATTCTGTGAAATGATGGGTTGATTATTCAAGAAGATGATGAGCACTCCAGAACCAATGAAGAAGAAAAAAATCAGTGTGATAAATCAGGGGACCAAAATAAACATGCATCACTTCCCTCATGACAACCTCATGACAATTTGCTAGGCCAGAAAACTAGCAAATGAAGCCCCCGGCTTGGGCGGCGTCAGGAACCCTCACTAAAGAGGCGCCAGGCACTGCCCCACCCAGCACTGCAGGAAACATCAAAATACTTCTATAGCAACTGTAACTAAGGACATCATTAGGACATTGAAAATGCAAAAGAAAAATAAAGAGTCATAAACTGGGAACAAACAAGATTGTTTCCTGGTAGCGTGAAGCCCACTGTTCACCCCAGAAAACATAAATATTTAACCACCCGAGGCAGGCTGTAACCAGCTATTTCAGCTGGCCAAAGCCATCCTCCTGATTTATATTCCTTTTTTTTTTTTTTTGGCTGAACTGTGCAGCTTGCGGGATCTCAGTTCCCCAACCAGGGATTAAACCAAGGCCACAGCAGTGAAAGTGCCGAATCCTAACCACTAGTCCACCAGAGAACTCCCTGAACTATGTACTTTTAAGAAAAGAAATCAACCAAAGAGTTGAAAACACAAGGAACTCGGAAATGCGTGTCCCAAGCATGTGGCAACAGACTCTAGCCTAATGGATTGGTCATGAGTCAGGAGAGCAGCCCAGTCACTTATTAACTATCAAAACTATTATAGTCAGTCAGGTATTGTCAGGGACAGAGAAGTGAATCAGAAATAGATTCTGTCTTCAGAGTGTTCAGTGTTGTAAGGAGAAATAAAAGATAAATACTATAAAATAAGCTAGAATGTGACAGATATCAAAAGAGAAATAAGATTATTGCTATTAAATTTTAGATTATTGGATGGTCTTACGGGCTAAATTTTGTCCCCCAAAAAGATATGTTAAAATATCCTAACCCTTAGTACCTCAGAATGCGACCTTATTTACAAATAGGGTCTTTGCAAATACAGTGAAGTTAAAATGAGGTCATCAGTGTGGCCCTAATCTGCTATGACTGGTGTCCTTATAGGAGAGGAGAATGCCGTGGGAGATGGAGACGCAGGGAGAGGACGGCCGCGAGGCGGCAGAGGCAGAGGCAGAGACTGGAGGGGTGCGGCTACAAGCCAAGGAGTGCTGAAGATTGAGAGAAGTAGCAGAAGCCAGGATGCATCCGTCCCTGGAGTAGACCAGGGAGAAGACACGTTGATTTCAGACTTCTAGACTCCAGAACTGTGAGAATAAATTTCTGTTGTTTTAAGCCCCCCAGTTATTAGTACTTTGTAACTGCAGCCCTAGAAAACTAATACGGAGGGAGAGAACCCTTTCTACTAAACAGATTCTTGTAAGAAGTACATCTGAATTGAACCTTGAAGAACTTGTAGCATCTGGATGGCAGGAAATGGGATTTCCTATTTATACGATCATAGTATCTACCATTTCTTGAGGACCCACCATGTGCCAAGTATTGTACCAGGAATCATTCGTATGTAACTGGCGTGGACATGTAGACCTCACCTCCCTAACTGACCCTCCGCTCCACCCCACAATGGTTGATACACATAGAAGCTTCAGTTTGGTAAATGGAAGAGGAAGGAGGGGTGGGGTTTGGGGATGGCTGGGGAGGGAGGGGGTCAGAAATGGAGCAGATGGCAAAGTATCTGTTCCCATCCTAGCCCTGGCCATGAGCCCCCTGTAGAAGAGAGGGTGGAAGCAAGTTCCAGAACCTCTGTGAGCTGTTTTGTTTTGATGTGAAACCTGGTGAGGAAGCAGTCAGAGGCTCCGGAGGCTCTGCATTTGGGGCTGAGACAGCTTCGAGCCAGGGAAGCCACTGTCCTTTCCTCCCAAAGCACTGGGCCATGAGGAGGCACCCAGGGACCAGGCTCTCTGGGAGCAGCAGCAGTCAGCATCCTGGGCGTGGGCTGTGTTCTCACAGTGGACAGTGACCCTGGAGACACTCCAGCCTTGGCAAAGCCGCAGCTGGTGGCCTTGCAAGCAGATGGTGAACTTATGGGAGCCAGGGTAGGAGGACAGAGGAGGGCAGAGGCCCATGGCAACTGTGACAGAGGCAGGTTGGCAAGTGAGCGTCTTTGGGAACTTCTAGAACTAACTGGAAATACTTTGAAGGGAGTTAACTGACTACAGCCAAGTATGATAGGAATTCATGCCATAAAAATTAGAATATGAAGAGAATGTGAGACCTTGTTTGGAGATAGCAGGCTGATGAGGCTCCGAACACACTGCTTAGGACAGATTTTCCCACTTAATTCAACCGAAACCCATTACTATCCCCACTTTACAGGCCAGAAAACTGAGGCTTAGGAGGTTAAATAACCTTCCCATCCTGTGACCCAGTCACTAAGTGACTGAATCAGAAATAAAACCAGGACTTCCCTGGTGGCGCGGTGGATAAGACTCTGTGCTCCCAATGCAGGGGGCCCAGGTTCAGTCCCTGGTCAGGGAACTAGATCCCACATGCATGCCTCAACTAAGGAGTCCACGTGTGGCAACTAAGACTGGGTGCCACTAAATAAATATTATTAATAAATAAATAAATAAAACGTTAAAACAAAAACAAAAAACCATGTCTGTCTGCCACTAAGCTCTGTGCTATTGCTGCTGTTCCACAGTTGCTGATCTAGGCAAGGGGAAAGCATGACACTTGCAAGGAGTTTGGAAAAGACTGCAGTAGGTCAGGACACCAGCCAGAGTCCTGGCAAGAAACAGAATGCAACCCAAGTTGTTTGAATGAAGAGACAAATAAAGATACTACTGACACAGCTGTGGGCAGGATTAAGAGAACCAACAGGGGATAGTCAGTCAGCCAGAGGCCTGTAGTAGATGGAAGCCATTACAGTCCTAGTGGGTCCTAGCAGGACGTGGAGCCACGGAGGAAAGGCCACCAGCCACATCCATAATCCTGGAAGGACATGGCCCCACCAGAGATGCAGCAGCAAAGCAGGGAGAGTGGGGAAGGATAATCTGATCTCCCCTCTCACTCCCCATCTGCCCCTGCCACCTACCAGCTGTGCCCCCTGGAAACCTGCTGTCGGGGAGCCTGGGAGAGGCAGGCAGCGGCGGGGATGGGAGACTCACAGAGAGGGAGGAGCAGGAAGACATTTCCATGGAGAGAAGGGACATTGAGGCCATATGCTGGGCTGGGCCGTTCCCTGCCCTACTCTGCCCTGTCCTATGTCACAAGGATCACTGCTCCCAGCCTCCTTTGCCCTCTGTTTTCTGCATCAGTTCAGCCAGAGGGAGGCCCTGACGGAGACTCTGGGGCAGGAGAGGAGAAGCCAGGGCATTTTCTCCTCTCTTGGTGCCTCGGGTGGTGTCTACAGCAGTAGCTGCCTCTCCCATGGACCCAACTCTTGCTGCAAGACCTGCTGTGGTTCCAGCTTCTTCCTGGCCACCCCAGGTCCTTTTGTCCCTTAAGCTCTAGGCAGTGGCAGCAGCGTCTTGCTCTGAATGACCTCAGGGATGCCTCTCTGTCCCACTTCAGGTCTCTTTGCTCTGTCATCTCCCGTGTAATGAATCCCTTATACTAAATTCTGTCTATGTAAAATATCAAGACTATTTGCTGGACCCTGACTGACATAGGAAACTCACAACAGAAACCTCAACCTTCCCAGAAAGTGGGGGGGAAAATGAATGTAAGCACAACTTGCATATCATGAAAGCACTGAGTAAATCACTATTGTGAGCCGGTCCTTTCCTCTCACTGGAGGTCACACCAGTGAGACCTTCTTACCCCTGGGGGTCGCAAACAGCCTTGTAAGAACTATCCTATCAGAATTCTTGGTTTTCTTGTCCTCCTGCTGCAGTTATCTTATCAACACAATCCCTGAAGCGAACAAATTCTCTACTTTCTCTGTTCCTGCTTGTTTACCAGAGAAATAACTACTTGGCCAAAAATCTCTTCTCCTGGGATGTTTGTCTGCTCTGTTCACTATACCCATAGCCCGCATTTCCAACAATCCTACACCCATGTCTTTCCCCAGAGTCCCTTGAATCCACTAAGGTTCCTATCAGTTGATACAAAGGAAATCTACTAAGAATGAAAGCCCCCAAATTTATGACAACATGCTATAATTTCATACATGGAATTATAAAAAAAAAAACTGGAATGGGTTTTAAAAAATGAAATAAATGCTGATCTAGAAAACCTGACATAGAAAAATCAATACGTTATTAAAGTGATTATCCACAAAACAATTCAGTGCCTTTTTCACTTTAGAATACCAAACTCCCACCATGCACTTGGAATTTGATCCAATTTACAAAGTTTCTATCTGCCCACAACTCTTCAGGACCACCTGCCTTTGCAAACTGAGTTCCAGCTCCAATCAAGGGTCCAAACACTTATTAGGACATTTCAGACAGAGGTTCAGTGTTTCTCTAACACATACTTTTTGTTCTAAGCTGGGATGCACTTTAGTTGTTGAATGCTGAGGTGTGGTTTGCAGGAAACCACATTCTCGGTGTGATTCTTTCCTACGCTCCATCCATGCCCTCTGCCACTGTCTTCAGAATTCCTCCCATGCCGAAGGCTAGATATTCATGTGGTCATTATTATTTTTTTAAATTTATTTTTGGGCTGCGCTGGGTCTTTGTTGCTGTGCGTGGGTTTTCTCTAGTTGCAGCAAGTGGGGGTTACTCTTTGTTGTGGTGCACGGGCTTCTCATTGCAATGGCTTCTCTTGTTGTGGAACACAGGCTCTAGGCTTGCGGGCTTCAGTAGTTGCAGCATACGGGCTCAGTAGTTATGGCACTCCAGCTCTAAGGCACGCGGGCTTCAGTAGTTGTGGCTCGCGGGTTCTAGAGTGTGGGCTCAGTAGTTGTGCACGGGCTTAGCTGCTCCGCGGCATGTGGGATCTTCCTGGACCAGTGTTCAAACCCGTGTGCCCTGCATTGGCAGGCGGATTCTTAACCACTGTGGCGCCAGGGAAGTCCCACATGTGGTCATTATTGAGGAGTGCTCTTAGGAACAGCACTTATAGAGTGAGGAAGCAAGATCGGGCAGAAAAAAAATGGAGCTAACTTAGATGCAACTGAGGCTTTGGCCAATCCCATGGGAAGCTCTGGAGCCAGGGTGGCCCTTCAGATATGTTCTGAATTGGGGCAAGGGGTCGGGTCTTTATCTTCCCACATCTGACTGCTCAGCCCAGAGTGTGGGCTGCCATGGGGGTCACCCTTAGGCCAGGCCATGTGCTTCAGCCAAGGGCCATGCCTGGTAGGCAGTGGGGATGGGGCGCCAAGGGTGAGGATGGAAGTAAGAGGGTGGGAGTTGGGGTGGGGCTGTCTGGGGGCCATCATCAGCAAGCACTGTTCCCAGCTGCTGAGGGAATCAAAGCCTTGGTTCTGACCAGGGACAAGCAGGAACAGCACAGTGTCCACTCCACCCTAGAGAGGCAGAGGATGTGTCTTTGCTTCTTGACATCGGGCTCTGCCTGTGTGACTTGCCTTGCCCAGTGGAATGAGACAGAAGTGAGTGTGCAGTTCCAAGAGACCTTGCATATTTCCAATCTCCTTCTTATACACGTGCAGGCTGACCTGCTGGGCGCAGAAGATGAGAGGCACCTAGAGCACAGCTACCGGACCAGACCAGCCACCAGGCCAAGCCCAGTGTAGACTCACTAACCCCCAGGGTGGCCCATAGTCACCATAGAAATAAGTGCTTGTTTGTATGATGTGGTTTCTTATGCGTTGATAGCAAGTCCCTAGGACAGGCTCTGGCTCAGCAGATCTGTTCCAGTGTCCAGTACCTTTGACAGTTAAATCTATGTGTCACCGTGACTGGCTGTGGGTGCCCAGATTCAACATGATTCCTGGGTGTGTCTGTGAGGGTGTTTCCAGGTGAGATTAACATTTGAATCAGTGGACTAACTTGTTCCCCTCAGTGTGAGTGGACAGCATCTACTTGTGAGACCCTTAAATAGCACAAAAGGCAGAGGAAGGAGGAATTCATCATTTTTCCCCCCACCTCACTACTTGAGCAGGACATCTCACCTTATCTTCTCCTGCCCTTGGACTGGGATTTACACCATCAGCTCCCCTGGCTTGTAGGCCTTTGGACTTGGACTGAATCACACCACTGGCTTTCCTGGGCTCCAGCGTGCAGACAGCAGATACCACCTTCTTAGGGGACTTCTCAGTCTCCACAATTCCTCATAATAAATTTCCACAAGGCGAGTCAGAAGCACTTGATCACTATGAGTTATGGTCCATATACACATGCTTTTATTTCTAGGTGCACAAACAATGCCCCTGGAAGATACTGTGGATGAAGGGGGGCAGCAGAGGATGGGCCAGTTCCCACTGCCCTCCAGCCCCCTAGGCTGCCCTTGTCCTGCCCTCTGCCCTCCTCATGTGTAGGTTCTGGCCATGTAGGAGGAGCTGGAGTTGGGTGCAGCAGAGCCAATGGTAAACTGGAGTGCCTCCCTGTGGGTTCCTGGACCCTTGAGCCAAAGACAATATCAGATGGAAGAGGCAAGAAAGAACAGGGGCAGGTGTCTCTGGTCCTACGCTGGTCTTGCCCCATGGCTTCCGGGCTCTGGGGTTTTCTTCACTTTGCAGCACGTCATGTTCTGAGGCATCAAGAATGGTCTGTGGGGCCCTCCTTGTGCAGCCACTTCAAATGCTGCTATAGCCGGAGAGATTTTGTTCCCTGAAATTCTACTGCCAGGTTTTGGCAGCGTGCTTTGCTTTTTTCCTCTTCCTTTTAAAGCTGACAAGGAGAAACAAAGTGCAGAAATAATGTTGACCAAATAAAGAGATACTATGCTTTTTTTTAAAACCTCATTTGCGTCAGAAAAGCCATTCCCAAATGAGCCATAACCAGATGAGACTATACATACCCCAAGTCTTACAAGAGAAAGTTCTAATTGCAGACTTCATATTTTATGAGCAGGGGGTCCAAAGGGAGTTGACCCCTTTGTTCACAAAGGGGTCAAACAAAGGGAGTTTGACCCCTTTGTTCACGTCTCTAGCTCTGAAATCTTAACTATGGCACACTATTCCTAATTCTTAGGTTATTTCATTTTAAACATGAGAGAAACTGAGAGTCATCCCCCTTCCCTTCCCAAATTCCTAAAACAGCTACTTGTTGTTTTTAATGGTGCTGCAAAAAAAAAAAAAAAAAAAAAAAAAGAAAGAAAGAAAAAGAAAAGAGAAAAGAAAACAGTGCATTCCTGAAACATTACAAAAGACCAACAGAAGACAAGCAAGGGCAGCACACTGAAGAGAATCCTGGGGAAGGGCTTCTCAGACATTTACACCAACATCCTAGCGAAAGAGGAGAGGAGAATGGCCCCTGGGACATGCGGAGTATAAATAAAAGTGAAAATTCCTCACATCAGTGAGAGCTCACTATGCCAGCCGCTCTCCCCACATTTAACATGTGCTTGTCCTTTATTCTCACGATAACCTCATGAGGCAGGTGACACTATTACTTCCATTTTATAGATGAGAAGATTGAGAAACTGATACACAAAGAGGTTAAGCAAGTTCCCAAGGCCCACAGCTAGAAAGCGGTAGAGCTGAGATTCAAAGTCTTGCTCCAAAGCCTGTAGTTTCAACCCTGAGTCACCATGAATACTCTGTCACCAGCTTAAAAATGCGCATGGAGGATAGGAGACAAAGATGCAGGGTAGAAGGACTTGAGCTCACCTCCTCTCATGAGCACACCAAAATCACAACTAATGGCTGAACAACCATCAGTAAAAAAGACTGGAACCTACCAGAAAAGATATTCTACATCCAAAGACAAAGAAGAAACCACAATGAGACAGTAAGAGGGGTACACTTGTGATATAATCAAAAATGCATATGGATACTTCATTCTAGTCCATGATATTTACATGTTTGCTTTAAGCTAAAAATAATTCTTTCAAAGATTTTTATCTACATTTTCCAATGTCCTACTTCCCTTCTAAGTAAAATATGCCCCAAGAAGATACACCAAGCATTTGAGGTGGTGTGCTCAATTTGAGGAACACTGGCCCAGGGTAGGTAACTTGCCCCCAAAAAATAAAAATACCTTTATTGTATCAGTCATGATTAATGTGTTCAATTAACCAAATATATAAGAAAGATTAGTTTCTTCCCCAAAGTCAAAGCACTAATTCTAAAGGGTTGTGGGTAAAATGGGATTGAACAAAATAGATTAACAGTAATTTAGCAAGAGAAAGGAGGCTAACACATGAGTTAGATGAGGCTCACCATGGCTAAACTCAAAATAAACATAAGACTTGACATAAGGCAGAGCATCTTATGAGCAGGATATTTTTAGTTTGGACTGAGATATAAGGACATGTGAAAGAGAGAGAGAAGAAGAATGTGTTTGTGCGTGTGTGTGTGTGTGTGTGTGTGTGTGTGTGTGTGTGTAAGAGGGAGAGAGAAAATTTGGAGAAGGAGCTCAAAGTCTGCTTTTGTTATAAAAGATATTGCAATTTAATGAGGGAAAAAGTAGAAGATTTAGAGCAAATTCAACCATGAATGAGAACATTGTATGTAATACTTAATGAGTGCAACTTATTTTATCAAATCTAAAACTTCATCAGTAGTTACAAGATTCATTCAAATTTCAAAGATCAAAAACATTTTTTAAAAATTTCATCCTGGAATTAATGAAATAACAATCATTTATCTGAATTCCATTTGCAGAATGAAGATAATATATATTACAGCCTTGCAGGGTGATGGTGGAGGATAAATGAGGTAACGTATGCCTAACACATAGTAGGTTCTCAGGAAACATAAGGTGATTATTATTTCTACCCCTTTTTGCCAAAAGCAAGTTGATTTCCTTCTTCAGAATAATATTTTAATTTTTACTACAAAAGCTTAAGTTACAAAAGGGGGCATTCACCTTATCACAAATGAAAACAATATGCTGGTGGATAAAGCAAGACAGTATTTATCTTCCTCTCCAGTTTGTTCAATGTTTATAGAACAAATATATGTATGTGAGTATCTACACACACAAAGACAGTGATAAATTGCTTTTTAAAATTTATTCACTTGAGCACTGCACTGCATAACAGATAAAGAATGACATTAGAGGAGACACAATTCATTAATTCTCTTTTTAAAAGTGTTAGGTACTATTGGTGAAATGAATATAAATTACACCATTCTTATACTTAAAGAGCTTTAGAGACTAGTAGTGTCTTTCTTATATTTGTGTCTTAAAGCTTTTTCCAGTCATCCTAATTAGATAGTCTTTCCCCCCTTCACAAGTTTGTGGATTTCTGTATTATGCTTATCATTTTTATGCGACACAACATATGGTGGTTATTTATGTTTATATCTTATCACCTCTCCCAGCACATTGAAAAAATAGACATGACAGGCTGTGGCCATGACCCAGCACTGGTCACTGGAAAGAGCAGTGGGAAGATAAGATTGCAAATAAATGGAGAGTAATTCTAACGACCAGCCATGGGTTCTAGGCCATATAGAGAAGGGCTAGAAGCCAAGGCACTGAAAGATGAATTAAATAAAGGGATCGAGGTGATCAAGCTTTCCTTGTGCTCAAGAGCAGGTGCAGCTTCAGTGAGATGTGAGAATTGGAAGGAATGGGATTGAGAACTACAGAGAAGAAAAGGGACATTTATATTGTCACATGGGAGAGAAGTTCAGAGTGATGATAAGGTTCCTGTTATGACTCTCCAAGTGGGTAATGGAAATAAGATTCAAGAGTTGAGGTGAAAATCTATTGAACTGAGGTGGTAAATACGTTCTAAAAGCTAGGATGCTAGAAGGTCCATGGCTGTTGAAACACCCAGGACAAATTCAGAAGTTAAAGTAGCAGGGACAACAGTAAGCTTGATGCCATTAGATCTTCTGAGAGTGTGTGTATGTCCGTGAACCACAGCCACAGGTTGGAGAGTGCATGGCATAGCTCAATGTAGCAAAGGAAGAGGAGCATTTTCACCAGGATGAAAGTGTAATGATTTCCTACAGTGGTTCTCAAAGTGTGGTTCCTGAGCCTCAATATCAGCATCACCTAGAAACTTGTTAAAAACGCACATTCTAGTCTCCACTCCAGATTGACAGAATCAGAAACTGAGGGTAGGGCTCAGAAATTGGTGTTTGGACAAGCCCTTGTGATAGCTGCTTGTCTTGAAGTGGCTGTGGGGAGGACTGAAGGACGAGTCAGCACCACCCACTGACCATCACAGCCATCTCTCGAGTCACCTCTGAAATTTAGATTCCAATGAAAGCCAAGAAATGGAGGAGGGAGCATCATGGAGAAAGTGTTGGGGATAGAAGAGACAGTTACAGTGGAACAGGTTTCCAGAGACAGCTTGAATGTGGACCCTACTCCTTCCTATCCTCAGCCCTTGCATGAGCTCAGCCGTCCACGATGGAAACTAGGGACAAGCTGGATGAATAACTATAATGTCAATGCTTTATAGTGACCATAGTTATACTGCTAATAACTATATATAATTAGTAACTATTAACCCAGGTGCAATCATAAAAACCAGCAGGGGGTTAGGCTCCTGATCTCCCAGTGCTGAAGGGTGGGGCATTGCTTTGTCAGATGGAACAGGTACAGCCACACGGACTAATGATTTCTCAGCTTAGCCTCACTCCAGCAGCCTGTAGTACCTAAGAAGCACTCAAGTTCATGGAGTGATTTATATGCCAAGTCTTGTACTCACGGCCTCCCGCTTTGCTGTGATACAAACCCCTCCTGAACCGCCACCGGGATCATTCCCCAAACAGAACTAAGTACACTTCGGGTTGCTTCGGCCCTAATTACACAGGTTCCTTCACGGCTGTTTATGTCATTTGAATGTTGTTTTCTTAGGAAATTGAGGAGGGGTCCTGAAACCCAGACCACGAGGCAGCACCTGCAGAGTTCATTATAGCTGGACCCTCCCCTGTCCTGGTGCACTGCAGTTTTGCTCTTGGCTCTCTGCTCTTCTGAATCCCAGGAGTGTAAACACTGGGAAACCTCACCCTCTTTATCTTGTCTGAAACTTCCAATGGCCCCCTGAATTTACTGATCTATTTCAAATAACTACTAACCCAATAAATTTCTTTCCTTCAATAAAATAGATCTCCTTTCTAGTTAATACAACCCCCAATGGACAAGGCAGGAAGGTAGGATTAGGCATCCACAGTGAGGAGTGTGGGATCTGAGAAAGTACAGAGCCGCAGTGGGAACGTGCTTAAGGCGAGAGCTTGGAAACTTAGACAGACTCAGGTTCCAGAAAGAGATAAGCCAGTTATTAGCTGTGTCATCCTGGAAAGAACGATAGTGTTAAAGGTTAAGTGATAATGCATATAAAAGTGCAGAATTCCCAGTAAATGGGGAAACTCAATAAATGGTAACTTGAGTTTGCATTTCTTATAAATAAACAACACCATCCTGCAGGCCAATTTAAAAAAATGCACAATGCAGAATCAAGTGATAATCGAGTATTTACTGCTTTCTATAAACGTAAAAATATTCCTAAGGAGGGAGATACTATGAAGTCTTTTGAATAAGATTCAGGAAGAAATATAGTCAGCACTATGTTGTGATGTATCCAAAGTGAGAAGAAGACATGTCTTCATCCCCAGTGGGGAAGACATGGAATTTTTTAAAACAATTTTTTTAGAGGAGTTTTGGGTTTACAACAAAATTGAGAGGTATGGAAATTTCCCATATACTCTCTGCCCCCACACATGCATAGCCTCCCCTATTATCAACAAAACTCACCAGAAGGATGTTTTTTTACTAAGGATGAACCTACATTGATACAATATAATTATCCATAGTTCATTGTTTATAGTTAACTCTTGGTGTTGTATATTCTACAAATTTGGACAAAAGTATAATGGCATATATCCATCATTAAAATATCATACAGAGAATTTTCACTGTCCTAAAAATTCTCTATGCTCTGCCTATTACTCCCTCCCCACTTGTACCCTGGCAACTGCTGATCTTTTAATCATCTTCATAGTTTTGCCTTTTCCAAAATTCCTTATAGTTGGAATCATACAATATACGACATTTGCTAATTGCTTCTTTCACTTAGTAATGTGCATTTAAAGTTCCTCCATGTTTTTTCATGGCTTGATAGCTCATTTCTTTTTAGTGCTGAATAATATTTCCACTGTCTGGATGTATCACAGTTTATTTATCCATTCACCTACTGAAGGATATCTTGGTTGCCTCTAAGTTTGCCAGTTATGAATAAAGCTTCTATAAACAACTATGTGCAGGTTTTGGTGTGGACAAAAGTTTTCAGCTCCTTTGGGCACGTATCAAGGGTAAATACCAAGCAATAGCTGAATTGTATGGTAAGAGTAGGTTTAGTTTTGTAAGAAACTGCCAAATTGTCTTCCAAAGTGGCTGGACCAATTTGCATTCCCATCACCAATACATGAGAGTTATTGCTTTGCATCTTCACCAGCATTTGGTGTTGTCATGGTCAGCATTTTGGTCCTTCTAATAGGTATGTAGTGGTATCTCATTGTTGTTTTAATTTGCATTTCAGTGGTGACATACAATGTGGAGGTTTTCATATGCCTATTTGCCATCTGTATATCTTCCTTGGTGAGATGTCTGTTTAGGTCACTGGCCCATATTTTAATTGGGTGGTTTGTTTTCTTATTGTTGAGTTTTGAGTCCTTTTACATTTTGGATAACAATCTTTTATCAGATGTGTCTTTTGCAAATATTTTCTCCCAGTCTGTGGCTTACCTTCTAATTGTCTTGACATTCTTTTTCACAGAGCATTTTTTTATTTTAATGAAGTCCAATTTCACAATTTTTTCTTTCATGGATTGTGCCTTTGCTGTTGTATCTAAAAAAGCATCACCTTACCTAAGGTCATGTAGGTTTTCTCCTATGTTTTCTTCTAGGAGTTTGACAGTTTTGCATTTTACATTTATTTCTATTACTCATTTTGGGCTAATTTTTGTGGATTTTGTGAGGCTACATATGGAATTTTAAAAGCTAAAGATTAATGCTAAGTAACTGTACAAGCAAGATTAAGGGTTGCTTGATTGGGTGGATTGAGTCATGTAGGAATTGAGAACCACAGATGAATTAGTAAGGAAAGGATCTAATTAAGGACCTCTTCTTAGAGGAGGTGAAGTTTGAAGGAAATATTTAACTGGAATTTTGGGAAGGATGTTGATGAGCTGGTCTAAATAACCTAGATTGTGCAGGCTTTAGAAAGCAGACAATATTTCCTCTGATGAGAAAATAATGAAGCTGGTGGGAAAGCAGAAGCCTAGATGATTTTCTTCAACTATATGAAGATCTATTATATGAAGTAAAAGAGGCTGCCTGAGGAACAACTAGTTTGATGGTATCTGCCCAGATCCTTCCCCCTTCTGTGTAAATAGTCCCAATCCACAAAAATGACCACTACACCCACGTGTGAAGGACTTAACCACCCCCCCTCCACCGCCTCAGTTGATTGGACCAAAGAAAGCCTCTAATCCAAGCAAAGCATTCAGATTGTCTCTTCTGGAAATTTGAGATTGGTCCAGCAGAGGAGTCAAAAACCTAAGGGTGACTGACCCACTGAGAGGAAGTGACCTGAGCCACAGAATGACTCTGCCTGGAGCAGAGCAGCCCCTGCCAGCCTACACTGGACGTGACCCAGCAGAAAACAACCTGTATTGTGTTAGGCCACCAAGACTTGGGGGCTGTTTGTAGCAGTGTTTCACTTATCTTGACTAATACAGTGAGTTAGACTGTCTCACCCCTAAATAATTCCTTTGAATGCTTGGGCTTGTTAATGAAAGTAAGATTTTTTTTAAAAATCTAATCTATAGATGACCTGAAAGATGGATCAAAGGGAAAGAGAAATTGGAAGCAGAGAGATCAGTTACAAACGCAACACAGAAATTTAGAATCCACATAATAAGGCCTGAATTGGGGAATAGGGAAGAAAATAAGATGTGGCTGAGAGGAAGATTACAAGAGATAAATCAAAATAACTAATTGTATTAATCATGCCTGTGCATAGCCTGTATTTCTGATGCGTTGGCATCCGGGGTCATTCTGACCCTGGGGAGACTGGCCCTCCAAAGGCTAACCAATCCCTAGAGCTGGTGAAGGCTGGCCTGTCAGTGCGCCTTTCCTATGTAAACCGAGTTGTCCAGACCCCGCACTCTAACTACCTGCTACCCACCCACCCTAATCACCCAAGGGCCAGGTACGGACAACTAGAGATGACTCCGATGCCCCAGAGCCCACTGAAATCATCCAAACGAGCCAGCCCTAAGCCTGCTGCCTCTGCCTCATTCCTTCCTCTCCATGAGCCACGACAAAGGCTCCGGCCCAATCCTCCCCTCGCTCCCTCTGCCTCCGTCCACCCTGGTGCTTCCCCACGTGGCCCTGGGTGGCCTCATGTGCCCCTCCTCTTGTAACTGTGAGTAACAACCTATCTTTTCAATGGCAGTGACCTCCCAACCTGTTGGCCTCACCATGCCTAAATAATAATAAAATTTACATCCAAAAACACTAATTGGGTGTGATGGGTGAGGAAGAGTCAAGTGCTACCTGATCTTGCAGCCCTCTCCATCTGCCCACTGCCGTTAGTGGCCTTTCAGCATCTTGATCACATGAGCTGTTTCCAGCCTCAGCCCTTCCTTCTGCTCAGAATTTTCTTTATTTTTAATTTTTATCTTATATTGGAGCATAGTTCATTAACAATGTTGTGTTAGTTTCAGGTGTACAGCAAAGTGATTCAGTTATATATGTGTCTATTCTTCTTCAAATTCTTTTCCCATGTAAGTTATTACAGAATACTGAATAGAGTTCCCTGTGCTATACAGTGGGTCCTTGTTGATTATCTGCTTGGAATTTTCTTATCCTCTCTCTTCATGTGGCTAACTCTCTCCTGACTGTCCTCAGGTCTCTGTTCAAATGTCACTTTCATGTGAGGCTTTCTGAGTCTCCTCAATCCTCTTTATCGTCTTTCATAGTTCCCTGAATTTTTTTCTTTCACAGTATTTACCACAAATCACTGTTTGTGATTACAAATATCTGTAGGCGTTTATTTACTTACAGTCAGTCTGTCCCCCTGGATGGTTAATGTCATGAAGACAGCAGCCGTGTCTCTTTCATTTTACTCCTTTATACCCAATGCCCAACATCATACCTGAAACTAGTAAATACCCAATAAATATTTGCTGAGTGAATGAACAAATTCTCAGATTTCTAACCTGAAATACTGGAGAAATGATACACACTGTCCAAGTCAGTATTCACATATTGAAAAGATAGCAATATTTGTAGAATCAAATAATTGAAGACTTAGGGAATAGGGAATAAAATTAGGGAATAGGGAATAAAAATGAGTGAGTCAGGAAAGGTCAACAGTCTGACGCAGTGTCCAGTGCACCAGAGTGGTCAGTCAACAAATATCAGTTCCTTCCTTCATCTCTTAGGGCTCATGTCCCAAACCACCAGAGGAACCACCTGCCTCAGTGGGACTTGCACTGGAATGAGAAAGATGGGCTTTTCGATACTGGTTTTCCAAAATCCAGGAAGGCCAAAATCTAGTCCAGGTGGATGTAGTAACTTTAGGAGCTTCAGGCCCATAACAGAGCAACACTCCACCTTGGCACTGACCAAGACTCCGCTTAAAGCCTCCCCAGGTCCAGGCTGTCAAGGTCAGTGTGCCAGCTCGCCTGTCTGCACAACCTTTTGGCTCCGAGGCTTCAGCCAGCACTTTAACCTGGGTATCCCTTATCCCTCAGTAGAGAACCTATGTCCCATCTTAGGAAGGCTCACCTCACTCTGACCAGGCAGACTGGTGCTAGTCTTACTCCCAGTATCCAATTAGAAAAAGACTTTTCTTCCACAGCTGGCCTATTTTTCATAATAGGGAAAAATTTCTCAGCAAATTCATGGGGGAAAATATGCTCTTTGCAGAAGCAAAGGAGGGGAAAAAAAGCTAGTTGAGATTTTCCTAGAGTATTTCTCTCCTTATGAAACATTCACTGAAACAGGCATGTCACATTCAAGAAGAAAATGTTTTTGGAGGACAATTTTTTTTAATTTGTGGCATCATATTCTAGCCTTTCAGGTTCACATGTTTCATAATTGTCCTCTGACCATTGTTCAAAGGGAACTGAGTCTGTTTCCCCAGTTACAGCCATTAACATGGCCTCAAAAAAGTGGGGGGAGGGGAGAGGCAGCCATCAGTTCTCCAGAAATAACATGCTGAGAAAATTGACACAGTGCCAACCAATGAATATTGGTGTTTTGAAGTAATAACTTAAGGGTATTGAGGAGTATCACTACCCCCACTGTAAGGCACTTTTTGAAATATTGTATTCCCTCTCAAATGGCTGTTAAATGAAAGTTAAAGGGTTACAAGGCTGAATCTAATTTGCTAGCTAAGGACAATTAGGTAAGTTAACAGGTGTGATTTACCTCTCTCCATGGATAGCAAAATGAATTTGAAAATCGCTTTGTAACCCAAAGAGCTTGCCTCAAGTTCAGACTGCTCCCACCATATGTTCCCAGTGTTAATTTGCCAAGTGCCTGGGTGCTTGCTTTCCTGACCAGCTCTGCAGTCACACTTCAAAGCCAGGTGCAGATACATATGGTTATGCCCTGTGACATACACGATATATGATTTGGATATGCCACTCGATGTGATCTATATACTCCAAGATTTTATGTACATTCCTTAATTTCCCACTTTGTCTGATTCTAACCATTGACACCTGTAATAGATCCCATTCTTTTTTGGTTAAATTCAAAATTCCCAAGCACAGATTGAATGACATGCTGACTAGCGTTACTGCATCCAGTGTCTTAATTTTTCCTTAATCTCACTATTCTTTAAGGATTTCAGAAATAATGTCATTCTCACTCACTAGCTAGGGCTACAAATACATCCAAAGTGACAGGGGTTTTTTTTGGTTTTTTTGGTTTTGCTTTTTTTTTGAGGTACGTGGGCCTCTCACTGTTGTGGCCTCTCCCGTTGCGGAGCACAGGCTCCGGACGCGCAGGCTCAGTGGCCATGGCTCACGGGCCCAGCCGCTCCGCAGCATGTGGGATCTTCCCAGACCGGGGCACAAACCCATGTCCCCTGCATCGGCAGGCAGACTCTCAACCACTGCACCACCAGGGAAGCCCTGAGAGTTTATTTTTTAAAAGCTCAAATAGCGGCTTCTCCTGCTAGGGGATATCCTTTGAGTCATACAGAAATTACTTGCCAGAGGTTTCTAGGCTATGTCAAAAGAAAACCCCAAGATTCTTCAAATCATTACATGAAAATGTTAGGATCCTAAACTATATATCTTTTTTAATTGAAGTATAGTTGATTTACTATGTTGTGTTAATTCCTGCTGTACAGCAAAGTGATCCAGTTATACATGCGTAGACATTCTTTCTCACATTGTTTTCCATTATGGTTCATCACAGAGTATTGAATATAGTTCCCTCTCCTATAAGGTAGGACCTTGTTGTTTATCTATTCTATATATAATAACATCTGCTAACCCCAACCTCCCACTCCATCCCTCCCTTACCCCTTAGCAACCACAAGTCCGTTCTCTATGTCTGTTTGGTAGATAAGTTCATTTGTGTCATATTTTAGATTCCACATCTAAACCACATTTTAAGACATAATTTTGATAGTCCCATAAAACACTTTCTCACACAGATCATGTAGAGAGCATTGCTGTTTCACCTGCAGCCGCTACAAATGTGAATTTATGCTATTTCAGCAGGTTTTGCTATTTCTCATTGGTTTCCTTGACATTTATCTGGTGCTCAAAATATACCAGAAAGAATTTTGCCCTGAATAAGCCTCAATTATAACTTTGCTATTTATTTCACAACACTTTTTATCTTCCTTCAAAGATTACTCATTGATAGGTAATTATTAAGCACTTTTCAAATTCCTAACACCATGTGTGGTATGAAACAGAGCCTTGAAATTTGACAAATCCTAAACTCATTACAATATATTCAGGCCAAAGAATTGATGAATAATCTTCCACCCTCAACCAAAGTCACCCCTGGATGTGATGGCAATGAAGGAAGGCTGGCCTGAAAGCCTAGGGTTACTTTTCCAGCACAGTGGGAGAAATGTTGGATACCCTGGCCCCAGGCGATCAAGAAATCGTGTCCAGAGATGTCAGCTGGAGAGGAAGGAGCACATGAAGACAATAAGGGCAGAAGCAGAAACTAGCAGGTGAGGGAATCCACAGGAATGCTACCTTGTTATGCATCTCCTTAGTGTCACCGAGCAGGACCACCGAGCAGGACCCTTCCCAGAACAGACCCCCTCCCCCCCAACCATGTCTTCTGCCTGCCTCTTATCTGCCGAAAAATGTTAGCCTCCTAGGCCTTCCCTGAATTCCAAAGAGGAACTTTAATCAGAGAAGTGAGAAAATGCAGAAAGAAAGGAAAACAGTCAAACGAGACAAAATAATAATAGTTTAGCCATTAAACAAACCCAAGGACCTTTAGTTCCTCCTCAAGGGCTGTAGAGAATATTCTGAGCCATGTCCTTTCAGCTGTTTTGCAGAGACTGAAACCCCCACAAGGTGGGAGAACTTAACTGAGTGCTGACCACAAGCCCATAGACCCCAGACCAGTTGGAACCAGAAGGTTGATGATGTTGACTCCCGATTACCTCACCACCAACCAGTCAGAAGAATGTCCAGGAGCTGATCACACACCCCACAACACCCCTCCTCACCCCATCTTTAAAACCCTTTCCCTGAAAGCCTTCAGGGAGTGCAGGCATTTGAGCACTAGCTGCCTGGACTCCTTGCTTGGCTCCTGCAATAAACACTGCACTTTCCTTCACCACAACCTGGTTTCAGTGGATTGGCTTTACTGCATGCAGATGAGCAGATCCGAGTTTGGTTCAGTGACACTAGCACTCCCTGCAGTGGTGAGCGACCCCTCCCTGCTCCAGCCTGGTGGTTGGGCAGAGGCTGCCTCTCTCCCCCTCTACTCCCCATCCTCCTGGGCACAGGCATGATCTATGGAACAGGCTGAGTAAATGAGCACCACTGCATCAGGGTTAATTGCGCTCCTGGTTTCTGAGCTGGTGTATCACTGCTCTGCCTTCAGCTCTTGCTCCTGCCCTTTTGCCAAAACAAGTATCACATAGGTAAGCAGAGACTGGCAGGGTAAGTTGTTGGTAGCAGCTGGGTTAGAAGAGGAATGAGCGGTTTCTTTTTCTTCACGGGTGAAGCATCTCTTCAGCTGTATCTCATGAACATCCTTGACCACCCAGGCACTAACGAAGGTAGAATGGCATTATCTCTAGTTTCACAGCCACTTTCTATACGCCTCTGGGAGAAAGAAAATCATATAATTTCCTACTGTTTGTCACTTGAAGAGGGAAGAAGTTATATAGGAATAAAAAGAATTGATGCCTTTGAAATACAGACCAAGAAAACTTGGGTTGAAATACATTTCTAGGCCCAAGACAGAGCCGCTCCTGCCAAAGGCAAGGTCAGCAAATCAAAACTTCAATAATTTTCCTGCATCCCTGCAAATGCACCATGTGACCAGAAACACAGTGCATCCGGTCAGCCAATTACCAAAGGCCAAGCCAACCTGGGCCTTCCCACCCCAGACAACCAGATATTTTCTAGTCATCTCTTCCTTGTTCTCTATTCTTTATCCCGTAAAAGCTTCCAGCCTTCACCCCCACCCACCCATTTTGCAGTTCTTTGAATGGAGACTGTTCTCTTCATGAAGTATTAAAGTTTGTATTACCTAAATTGTCTACTTTGATCATTTTTTAACACTTATACCTTTTCGTGCATAAGTGGCCTATCAAACAAGCAACGCAGGTTTCTGCAACACAATTTAACATTTAAATGAGCTACTGGAAAAAAATCTTAGAATAAAATAAAAGGAGAAAATAAAAATTTATGAGAAATTTTTCAATTTTAGAGTTCAGTTATATCATATAAGGATAAATAGCCATAGATGTGATATAGTAAGTGAGCAACCGCTGACGTAATAGGACTCCTCTGATACAAAACCAGAACTAGATTTGTATGTTTTCTGTGATTACCTTGACACTCTTAAGAATCACCTAGTCTTTCTCAATAATTTGAAAGTTGTAATTATGGATTAAAAATTCAGTGCTCTGTTCCATCGTATTCTGTAAACAGGAATATTCATGTCCTACAGTTTATCATCAATTACTGCAGGTGTCTCCTCTTTCCCCCAACCCCACCCCCTCCATACATATGCAGGGACACGGGACCTGATCGTTATGTTCTTGCTGAGTAATTGTTTGATCCCTTGGAGCTCTGAGATCCCAGCACTTGTGCTAAACCAGGAACCTAGACTGGCCAATCTCTCGGAGCTAGAGAAGGAAAATCTAGGTAAAAACCTGCAAAACTGAAACCAGGGAGAGCAGGACTAAGAGGGTGGAAAATGGAGCTTTATTGCAGCTTCTTGAGATTACTTAGTTACTTGGTTACCACACCCCAGGCAAAGTCAGCCCCATGAGTTATCGGGTGCACTTCCAGAGAGGACAGCTAGAATAATCTATAGAGCATAACAGGAGGTCGGCCGGCTAGGCTTCATGGCTGTGGGACCTGGCCTACGCTCTCAGAAGGACTCACACTGTCTTGAAATTATTAATAATTTATTTTTGAACTCGTGCTTTGTAAACGAGGTGTGAGGTATGGAATCTAAAATATGACACAGATGAACTTATCTACAAAACAGAAATAGACTCAGACATAGAGAACAGACTGGTGGTTGCCAATAGGGAGGGGTGTGGGACAGGGAAGGACTGGGAGTTTGGGGTTAGTAGATGCAAACTATTATATATAGAATGGATAAACAACAAGGTCATACTGTATAGCACAGGGAACTATATTCAATGTCCTGTGATAAACCATAATAGAAGAGAATATGAAAAAGAATATATATGTATAACTGGATCACTTGCTGTACAGCATAAACTAGCACATTTTATTTTTTTATTATTTTTTTAATAAATTTTATTTTATTTATTATTTTTGGCTGCATTGGGTCTTCGTTGCTACACACAGGCTTTCTCTAGTTGAGGCGAGCAGGGGCTACTCTTTGTTGCGGTGCACGGACTTCTCATTGCAGTGGCTTCTCTTGTTGCAGAGCATGGGGCTCTAGGAGCATGGGCTTCAGTAGTTGTGGCACGCAGGCTCAGTAGTTGTGGCTCACAGGCTCTAGAGTGCAGGCTCAGTAGTTGTGGCACACGGGCTTAATTGCTCCACAGCATGGGGGATCTTCCCGGACCAGGGATCAAACCGGTGTCCCCTACATTGGCAGGCAGACTCTTAACCGCTGCACCACCAGGGAAGTCCCTAACACAACATTTTAAAACAACTATACTTCAATAAAAAAAATTTTTTAATGCCATTGTATAAATTCTCATTGAAAACTAAATTCCCACTCAGGCTTACACAAAATGTATTTGTATGAATACAAATACATGTTTCTTTCTAGAAAAATTTTTCCATGAGAAGGATGAGATCTATATGTGTTGAAATTTGTATTTCAAAATAATTCATCAGAAATGTTTCCCAACATCGTCACAGCTTATAAAATACTCTTAAGAGCTCCAGTAACTGTTGCATCAGCAGATCTCAAAAATTTTAATTATAACAAAATCATGTGTGATCTTGCATTTGCCGAGTGTGACTGACATTACTTTCAGTTATACCAGTTGAAAATGAAGTTGCTAAAAGTGTAAATTTTTTTTTTTTTTTTTTTTTTTTTTTTTGCGGTACGTGGGCCTCTCACTGTTGTGGCCTCTCCCGTTGTGGAGCACAGGCTCCGGACACGCAGGCTCAGCGGCCATGGCTCACGGGCCCAGCCGCTCTGCGGCATGTGGGATCTTCCTGGACTGGGGCACGCACCCGTGTCCCCTACATCGGCAGGCGGACTCTCAACCACTGCGCCACAAGGGAAGCCCTAAAAGTGTAAATTTTGATGACCTAGTAAATTAATTTGCAGAAAGCCAAGCCAGAAGTCTTATAATCATTCAAGATATTATTCTATCAAGTGTTATTATTTATTGTATTAAAAAATTATGACATCAAAAACATTATTTTTCAGTTTGTAAGTTATGTTGTTACTCAGGTATCACTATTTCCCTGCTTGTCTTTAGTAATAAAAGCATTTTTAAAGGAAAAAGCATTATATTTTAGTTCCTTTAGTGGCACTTTTCCCCTGCTTTTTGAACAAGGGGCTCCACAGTCTTATTTTGCACTCGGCCCTGCTGATTGTGTAGCCAGCCTGGAGGTAGCATTAAACCAAAGAACTGGATGTCTAACAGTTTAATTTTCTACATCATCCCAGAACTGTGGGAGTAATTTTTTATTCTTTTGAAAAGAGGTGGAACAGGAAAGCTTTCACAGTGTCTGTAAAGTTACATAATAAAATAACTAAACACCTGCTCTGCTTATTCATGATTCGTTCCTGGTGACCTTATTCATATGTATGGTTAAAAAGGGAACAAAAATTAATATTCAAAACATGGAAGAATAATTCATTGACAATTATACTTAGGTTTTAACAGATGTTGTCACATTTAATTATTTAATTCAACAAAGTATTTACTCAATGTTACCATGTCAAAGGTGTGTGGAATATAAAGTAAGTTTTTAAAATATTTAAAAGGATGTAGAGGTCAGGCTTTAGGATGTGGCTTGAGGTGGATATGAGGACCCACAGGAGCTTCTGCTTAAGCTTTCCTCACTTTCAGGTACCAGGAAGCAGCCCAGGTGATAGGATGCCCTAAGGGACAATTATTCAGTGTCAATTCTTTCCTTGCTACTACAAAGTTGAAGCTAATTATCTACCACACATCCTTTCTTATGTCGGGTCCTAGAAATCCCAGTGCTTAACTTAAAGCTCCTTCTATTAGTTTCTTACATTTACTGCTGTCTTTCTGATTTTAATATTTCCATTTTCATTTTAATGGTATTGATCTGCATGTGACATGAAACTTTGATGTATGTAGAAGAACTAACTTCCTCCTCATCTCCTGATCACAGTGATGGGACAAGGTGAGCCAAACTAGGTCCATCAGATGCTCTCTACCATGAATATTAGTCTTGAGAGATTTTAAAGACAAAATCAGAACTAGGACAAGGTATTGTTCCACGTGGTTGTTCAAAAAACAAGGAGGGAGATGCCATGTTAAACAAGGATCGATTTTCTTTGCAAAAGAACCTTTTTTTTTAAAGTCACAAAAAGCTAGCAATAAGACGCAATAATCTATGATATTATCTGTCTTTCCCTTTAGGGAAGATCATAGTGTTGTCTAATCACCGGATGGGCAGCTATAAACTGATTGGTCAGATTTGGCAGTCTCAACAGTGAACTGTAAGTAATATCCTAAAAATATTCAATAACTTTTTGTTAACAGTAGGCAACCAGCCCCCAAATGCTGTTATTACAGCCAAAACAATATGGGAGTCTCAGGGGAGATCTCTTTCAGATGCCTGAGCACACTTCCATTTGGAAAAGAACAGTTTATTGCTTGTTGCTCACATTTTCTCCCTAAAATCAAAAGGAGATTCATAGCAGTAAGAGACACTGTATTTACCCAAATGAAACGCAAAAGAGAATTAATTTCCCGAAAAATTCCTTGCAACAACCATGTCTTCTAATTTTCTGTATTTTATTGCTTTGAAACCTGGGATGGTGCCGACACTGGAGGGGCTGCCCCCCTGGGCTGGCCTGTTCCTAGAGATGGTAATCAACTTGCCCATCCACACTCAGGGCCACTGTCCACCTGCCCCAATCACCCCAGAGACAGCTACCCATGGTTTCCCCCTACTCCCTCTGCCTCCTAATGGACCCTGATACTTTACCATGTGGTCTCTGTGGTGGGGCGTGCCCCTTTGTCTTGGGATCTGTGAGTATAACAAATTATCTCTTCACTGGCAGTCATCTCCTGATCTAATGGCCTTGCCATATCTAAGTAAAAATAAACCTATATTTTAAAACATTCCTGAAAATGTCCACTATAATTTTTCTTTACCTAATAAGACATTAGAGTTGAAAGATACTATGTAAATAATCTAATTCATCCCATTCGTTATACTCCGAGGTAAATGAAGCCTCTGATAAGGTTAATAACATGCTCCTGGCGGCCCTGGCAGACAGTGTTCATCAGTCGTGGCCTGGATTCCTGCTGAATCCACATGGGGCCCAGGACCTCTGACCAGGGCTTCCAAAAATGGCTGCCGCCAGAGTCTGTGTCCCCGGGGGAGCTGCAGTTGCCTCCTGCCTCTCTGGGAGGCTCTCCCAGATCAGCAGGTGGGTCTGACGCAGGCTCCTTTCAAATTACTGCTTCTGCCCCAGATCCTGGAGTGTGTGAGATTCTGCATGGACAGCCCTCTGGCTCTCCTGTGTGCATGTCCCACTGACCTTCAAAGCCAGACATTCTTGGGGCTTGCCTTCCCAGTGAGGCACCCCAGGCTGGGGAACTCGATGTGGGACTGGGACCCCTCACTCCTTGGGGAGAACCTCAGCAATCATGATTATCCTGGGGCTGTGGGTCTTGACTATACTGTGTATCTGCCACTCCTACCCATCTTGTTGTGGTTCCTTCTTTATGTCTTTTGTTGTAGATCTTTTCTGCTAGTCTTCAGGTCTTTCTCATCAATAGTTGCTATTTTTGTGTAAGTAGTTGTGATTTGGTTGTGCCCGGAGGAGGAGGTGAGCTCGAGACATCTTGGCTACTCTCTTGATATATATAATTTTGCAAGTATTAACCAACAGCAAGGCTTTGAGAAACCCTCCTGATCAGCTAAGTGTTTACCCAGTTAGGGGGCCATCTTGTTAGTGACAAGAAAGCTAAAAATACAGATTTTGATGGTTTGTTAATTATATCAATTCTTAATTATTAATATGAATTGGGTGAGTTATTTCTATCTTCACTCATTCTCTTCTTATTATAAATGTGTCCCCTTAGACAAATTTATCAGTGGTTGTGGTGTATAAAATAAAACAAGACAAAAAACTTCACTACCTTTTCTAACTAAACAAGAAAAATATACATTTAAATAGTGTTATTTTTCCTCAGACTCCTGCCGTGCTCTTCAAAGATCATCCCTCGGTACGGCCCTCCTAGCTAGAAAAGCACGCTCTTTTTTTTTTTTTTTTTTTTTTTCCGGTATGCGGGCCTCTCACTGCTGTGGCCTCTCCCGTTGCGGAGCACAGGCTCCAGACGCACAGGCTCAGTGGCCATGGCTCACGGGCCCAGCCGCTCCGCGTCATGGGGGATCTTCCCAGACCGGGGCACGAACCCACGTCCCTTGCATCGGCAGGCAGACTCCCAACCACTGCGTCACCAGGGAAGCCCCCGAAAATCACGCTCTTAATTAAATGTTTTGTGTCATTGGCCAATCGAATTTGTGTTGCCAGATAAAGGGGGAAATGTCACACAAAGCAGCATCATTCCCCAGGTTGCAGAAAATTGCTCCAATCGATAGGAGTGTTTCCCAGACACCCTGCAGATGTGGCCGTGTGGGCTGTCAGCATCTGCAAGGGTAGGGACGAGGCAGGGCATTGATGCACTAGCTTCTGCCACTCGCTGCGTGGCTCTGTTCTTCTGAGACCCTAGTCTAGGGAGTAACCCTGCTGTAAATTCTCTTTTCACCAACATTTGATGGTTGATCATTTCCTCCTGGTGAAACACTGAAGTGGCTTCCAGGGCTCTTGAGATGTGAGTCTAGGATGATAGGCTCCTTTGCAGGTTCTTTCTCTCATCCCCAAGAACTGAACCCCATTTCCACCGTGTTCTCTATCCAGACACACTCCTTAGGTCATCTTGCCCCATCCCATGACTTTAAATAGCATCTACATCATGATGACTCTCATATTTCTCACCCCCTCTCTCCCCTGAACTCTGGACACAACTGCCTATTCAATAACTCCACCTGAATTTCCAATACACATCTCAAGCCCAACACGTACACCATACATATTCTGCCGGTTCTCCTTCTATGGGTTGGGAGTCCCCCACCCCTTACAGGGTAGAGCCACTCCCACTATAGAAGTTAAAAGTGCTGCGTTCCACTTTCCCAGCCTCTCTTGCTGCTAGAGCACAAGTACGTGAGCTAGGCTCTGCCAACCAGATCTACTTCCCCCAGACTTTGAATCCACAGCTAAGGACAGCTAGAGGCAGTGTCCACATCGGGTCCATTCCAGTGACAGATGTGGTGAAAGCAGTGGCCACAGTTGGTCAGGACACTAATGTGAGCAACAGCAGCAGTGCTGGAAACTGCGTCTAGTTCTGCGTCCTGATAAGATCAGCAGTGGAATTTGCAATGTCTGCCCAGAAGGGAGAGTATACCTTCCTGACGCCCATTTCTTACATGATCTACAGGGTTTGTTTTCTGGCTTTGTAGACTCCAAACCTTGCTTCCGCAACCTCTCAGAGATTCTAAGAACTACTTAATGTTCATTTAATGAATTATTTTTCTTAAATAAGATCTTAAAGTATCTGTTGCTTGCAGCTAAGTATCCTGACGTATAGAAAGCAATTTATCCTCAAGTTAACAACCTCTTTTCCACTAATATTGCTAAGAAATATAAAACAGTTGCAAGAGACAAGTCCAGTGATCAGCTGTAAAGTAATGCAGCAGGAATCTCATGCTGGTTATCACACTAATCCTAAAATATAAGAAAATCCAGGCTCTGGTTATAAATTAGTGTGATTATTACAAACTTTAAACAATGAATTCATTACAGGTTTCTAGTAAAGAAAAAACTCCTTTGTTATACTGAAATTACGATACGATTTAATAAATTTTACTTACCAGCAGTTATTCATGAGTACTACTATAGCCAAGAGCAAGGCACACCTGTACAGCTGCTGCACCAGAATGGGTGAGGATGGAATTGTGGCTGGTCAGCGTGGTGAATTCAACTTGCCTTCCAGTAAATTCCTCAACAGAGCTGCTAAGAAGTAGGTCGGAGTGTCTCGGGCAGGTCGTATTTACAAGAAGCTTATTCCACAATTACTTTTCTGTTTGTACAACCTTACTTCTCAGAATTTACAAGATCTGAACTGAATATGATATTGGGAGCCTGGATTTTTACTAACTTTTTTCTCAAACTAGCACTGACCCATTGTGTCCTCAGTGTGAATTATTTGTAGCGCTCCAGGAGACCTCTGGCTACAGGATTCCCAAAAGATGTGTGAGGTGTGAGGCCTGGCTCTGGTTTATCATCCCTGCCTGCACCCCCGCACCCCTCTCCTGATATTAACTGGCTGCTACAGCCCCCTTACCAACCAGCTGCCCTCTGGTGTTGGGGTGGTGGGTGGGGCAGGGGGGCAGGGTACCATCAAGATGGCTCCAGCCCAGCCCCCTTCAGCATTGTTCACTTCACCTGTTGTAAACCCATGAATCCTTGCAACACCAGATGATAGGCATGCAGGCTGCACCTCTGCCCTTCCATCTCTCATCCCGCAAACTCACCCCCACTTCCCTTTCCTCATTCAGCTGGGAGCAGGGCACATCAACAGTACCCTCCCTTCTTTGCAGGCACCCTCGATCTTTCTGAACCATTTTGTTAGCACTCCAACTGCCTTGTTTGGGAGGGAGGGTGAGCAGCATCTCCCCCGTCACAGAAAGGGTGTCCTCTCACCAGGGTGCCACCCCTGACCCCATGGCCCCTCTCCCTCTTCCCCAGCCTTCTGCTCAGATGGGCTGGAAGGAAGTGGGGTTATGTGTTATTTCTGAGCCAATGCCTAGTAAGCCCTGGGGGTGCATATATCACAGTTCAGGTATGGAAGCTGTCTTCAGGGTGTGGGGTGCTTGGCAATGGTCCTGGAGCAACCTTCTTAATCCTCTTCATCAGTCCCTATGCAATTTTTCCACCAAAGTGTACCAGCCACAAGTTGACCCCACTATGCTCGGGGGCAAACATGCCTCTTGGCAACAAAGTCCAAAGTCATCGTGGGAGAATTTTAGTGGTAGAATCTGTTTGTTTGTTTGTTTGTTTCCATGACAGTGATTTCTGTTGGGGTGAAGTGACTTTTCCAATTACAGTGTACCTTGTTGATTCATTCAATAAACATTTATGGAAAATCTACCATGTGCCAGGCACATTGCCAAACACTGGGTTACAATTCTGAACCAGAAAAAAAGATGAGATGCTTCTCTTTAGGGAACTTATAGTCTAGTGGGTGAGAATAATGAAATAAAAGAATCACATAAATATGTGTTAACATTCAACCTTAATAAACACGTGGAAGAAAAGAATATAACTGGGAGGATTGGGGAGGCTGGGAAAGTCTTCTTAACCAATCGAGGTATCCGTGTTTCCACATTATATTAGCTAGATTCAAATGATCTAGAAAGAAATAGATTATGAGCCTAAAAACTGAATCAAGGCCTAATCTGCCATCATTCTTTGCATTTTTCACTATCTGTATTTTAAGAGGCTGTGTAATATTGACATTCGGAAAGTGTGAAAATGTGAAATGATGAATTGTAGATTGCAGATGAGAGTGGACATTAGGAACCATCTAAGACTCTCTTGTATATATATTACAGGTGCCTAGCCTTAATAAGTGGTATTGTTGGTTGATACCAAATTGGGGAACAAGTAATACCATATTGTTTGAGGATGTCTATGAAATTCCCCAAAACCATTTAAAACAGAATTTCTAGAAAGGTCTTCTTTTCCATGAGAATTCATTCCTGAAACACAAAACTCTACCTATGAGATGGCTTGTGATTACTTCATATACAAATCCAGGTCAGATCACATCATCGCTTAATTGCAATGTAAGGAGCCTGGACTTTTCAGGGCTCTAAACAAAGTCTGGGTAGCAACTTGGTTAAACAAAAAAACAGGCACATGATATGTTACTAATCTTCCTCTGAGAGTTGAGAAAATACACACCCTAAGATGTCATACAGTAAGAACTTTAAAATTGTTTATACCATATTAGGAAAAAAATTATGCTATGATTAACTGGCATGTTTTTCCTTTTGATTTTATGTTTTTCCATTTCATTTGGTAACCATCATATTGGTTTGGGAAAACATGAAACAATTTAAGTCAATTGTAAGTTATTTAATTTCCATTTTGTATCTACAGAACTATAATTTTTCAGTATTAAATTATTGCTTTTAAAAATAATTTATATTATGATAATTCTCTCAAGGAATATTTGTTGGTAGATCAAAAAAAAATAAAACATCTCAATTTTTTCTCTTTTCTTTTTAAAATTTTGTATTTGTTAACACAACTATATTTTACAGGCAGGAAATTACTACTGCTTTAATAAAGGCTTTTAATATATTTTGATATGAGGAAAGCTTTTAGGTATTTTGATTTAGAGGTATAGAAGAAAGAAATCTTTATTTATTGATCTGGTATTATGTGCCAAGCAGTGTTCCAGACATTAATGTATATGATCTCATTTAATCAGCATAATTATTGTCTCAAACCAACTGAAGAAACAGTTTATTATTAATATTATGAGACTATATTATAAGACTATGATTATATTATACATATTATATACATATTATAACTATGATTATATTATACATATTATATACATATTATATACATATTATATACATACATAATATATACATATTATAAAACTATGATTAATAATGATAGTCTTTATCTGTTGCTTTACAGTTTACAAAGAAATTTTAATGTAATTTTATCTTTATGAGCTTATATAGTCATAGTTTTAAAAATTAAATAGTTCTGGGCTTCCCTGGTGGCGCAGTGGTTGAGAATCTGCCTGCCAATGCAGGGGACACAGGTTCGAGCCCTGGTCTGGGAAGATCCCACATGCCGCGGAGCAACTAGGCCTGTGAGCCACAACTACTAAGCCTGCGCGTCTGGAGCTTGTGCTCCGCAAGAGAGGCCACGACAGTGGGAGGCCCACGCATCGCGATGAAGAGTGGCCCCCACTCGCCGCAACAAGAGAAAGCCCTCACACAGAAACGAAGACCCAACACAGTCAAAAATAGATAAATAAATAAAACTTTAAAAAAATTAAACAGTTCCACAAAGTTTACTGTGAAAAACAGTAATGCAAAATCTTCATGTGCTATACAAATAGAGGGGAGGAGCTTCAAGATGGCGGAAGAGTAACAGAGATCACCTTACTCTCCACAAATACATCAGAAATACATCTACACGTGGAACTGCTCCTATAGAACACCTACTGAATGCTGGCAGAAGACCTCAGACCTCCCAAAAGGCAAGAAACTCCCCACGTATCTGGGTAGGGCAAAAGAAAAAACAGAGACAAAAGAATAGGGACGGGACCTGCACCAGTGGGAGGGAGCTGTGAAGGAGGAAAGGTTTCCCCACTAGGAAGCCCCTTCACTGGTGGAGATCGGGGGTGGTGAGGGGGAAGCTTTGGAGCCACGGAAGAGAGTGCAGCAACAAGGGTACGGAGGGCAAAGCGGAGAGATTCCCGCACAGAGGATTGGTGCCGACCAGCACTCACCAACCCAATAGGCTTGTCTGCTCACCCGCTGGGATGGGTGGGGGCTGGGAGCTGAGGCTCGGGCTTCGGAGGTCAGATCCCAGGGAGAGGACTGGGGTTGGCTGTGTGAACACAGCCTGAAGGTGCTAGTGCGCCACATCTAGCCGGGAGGGAGTCCGGGAAAGAGTCTGGACCTGCCGAAGGAGGCAAGAGACGTTTTCTTGCCTCTTTGTTTCCTGGTGCACCAGGAGAGGAAATTAACAGCGCCGCTTAAAGGAGCTCCTGAGACGGGCGTGAGCCACGGTTGTCAGCGCGGACCCCAGAGGCGGGCATGGGACGCTAAGGCTGCTGCTGCAGCCGCCAAGAAGCCTGTGTGCGAGCACAGATCACTCTCCACACCTCCCCTGCCGGAGCGTGTGCAGCCCGTCACTGCCAGGGTCCCGTGATCCAGGGACAACTTCCCCAGGAGAACACACGGCATGCCTCAGGCTGGTGCAAAGTCACACTGGTCTCTGCCGCCACAGGCTCGCCCTGCGCTGCGTACCCCTCCCTCCCCCCGGCCTGAGTGAGCCAGAGCCCCCAAATCAGCTGCTCCTTTAACCCACTCCTGACTGAGTGGGGAACAGAGGCCCTCAGGCGACCTACACGCAGAGGCGGGGCGAAATCCAAAGCTGAACCCCGGGAGCTGTGTGAACAAAGAAGAGAAAGGGAAATTTCTCCCAGCAGCCTCAGAAGCAGCGGATTAAAGCTCCACAATCAACTTGTTGTACCCTGCATCTGTGGAATACCTGAATAGACAACAAATCATCCCAAATTGAGGAGGTGGATTTTGGGAGCAAAGATTTTTTTTTTTTCCCTTTTTCCTTTTGTGTGACTATGTATGTGTATGCTTCTGTGTGATTTTGTCTGTATAGCTTTGCTTTAACCATTTGTCCTAGGGTTCTGTCTGTCCATTTTTGTTGTTGTTGTTTTTTGTTTCTTTATTACTTAAAACTTTTTTTTCTTAATAATTATTTTTTATTTTAATAACTTTATTTTCTTTTACTTTATTTTATTTTATCTCCTTCCTTCCTTCCTTCCTTCCTTCCTTCCTTCCTTCCTTCCTTCCTTTCTTCCTTTCTTCCTTTCTTCCTTTCTTTCTTTCTTTCTCTTTCTTTCTTTTGTCCCATTTATTCTGAGCCATGTGGATGAAAGGCTCTTGGTGCTCCAGCCAGGCATCAGGGCTGTACCTCTGAGGTGGTAAAGCCAAGTTCAGGACACTGGTCCACAAGAGACCTCCTGGCACCATGTAATATCAAATGGCAAAAATCTCCCAGAGATCTCCATCTCAACGCCAAGACCCAGCTTCACTCAACGACCAGCAAGGTATAGTGCTGGACACCCTATGCCAAACAACTAGCAAGACAGGAACACAACCCCATCCATTAGCGGAGAGGCTGCCTATAATCATAATAAGGCCACAGACACCCCAAAACACACACCAAGACGTGGACCTGCCCACCAGAAAGACAAGATCCAGCTTCATCCAGCAGAACACAGGCACTACTCCCCTCCACCAGGAAGCCTACACAACCCACTGAACAAACTTTAGCCACTGGGGATAGACACCAAAAACAACGGGAATTGCGAACCAGCAGGCTGCGAAAAAGAGACCCCAAACACACTAAGGTAAGCAAAATGAAAAGACTGAAAAACACACAGCACATGAAGGAGCAAGGTAAAAACCCACCAGACCTAACAAATGAAGAAAAATAGACAGTCTACCTGAAAAAGAATTCAGAATAATGATAGTAAAGATGATCCAAAATCCTGGAAATAGAATAGAGAATATACAAGAAACATTTAACAAGGACCTCAAAGAACTAAAAAGCAAACAAACAGTAATGAACAGCACAGTACATGAAATTTAAAATTCTCTAGAAGGGATCAATAGCAGAATAACTGAGGCAGAAGAACGGATAAGTGACCTGGAAGATAAAATAGTAGAAATAACTACTGCAGAGCAGAATAAAGAAAAAAGAATTGAGGACAGTCTCAGAGACCTCTGAGACAACACTAAATGCACCAACATTCGAATTATAGGGGTTGAGAAGAAGAAGAGAAAAAGAAAGGGACTGAGAAAATATTTGAAAAGATTATAGTTGAAAACTTCTCTAATATGGGAACGGAAATAGTTAATCAAGTCCAGGAAGCACAGAGAGTCCCATACAGGATAAATCTAAGGAGAAACATGCCAAGACACATATTAATCAAACAATCAAAAATTAAATACAAAGAAAAAATATTAAAAGCAGCAAGGGAAAAACAACAAACAACATATAAGGGAAACTCCATAAGGTTAACAGCTGATCTTTCAGCAGAAACTCTGCCAGCCAGAAGGGAGTGGCAGGACATATTTAAAGTGATGAAGGAGAAAAACCTACAACCAAGATTACTCTACCCAGTAAGGATCACATTCAGATTTGATGGAGAAATTAAAACCTTTACAGACAAGCAAAAGCTAGGAGAATTCAGCACCTCCAAATCAGCTCTACAACAAATGTTAAAGGAACTTCCCTAGGCAGGAAACACAAGAGAAGGGAAAGACCTACAGTAACAAACCCAAAACAATTAAGAAAATGGTAATAGGAACGTACATATCAATAATTACCTTAAATGTAAATGGACTAAATGCTCCAACCAACAGGCATAGACTGGCTGAATGGATACAAAAACAAGACCCATATATATGCTGTCTAGAAGAGACCCATTTCAGACCTAGGGACACATACAGACTGAAAGTGAGGGGATGGAAAAAGATATTCCATGCAAATGGAAATCAAAAGAAAGCTGGAGTAGCAATTCTCATATCAGAAAAAATAGACTTTAAAATAAAGCCTATTACAAGAGACAAAGAAGGACACTACATAATGATCAAGGGATCAGTCTAAGAAGAAGATATAACAATTGTAAATACGTACCCAACATAGGAGCACCTCAATACATAAGGCAAATACTAACAGCCATGAAAGGGGAAATCGACAGTAACACAATCATGGTAGGGGAATTTAACACCCCACTTTCACCAATGGACAGATCATCCGAAATGAAAATAAATAATGAAATACAAGCTTTAAATGATACATTAAACAAGATGGACTTAATGGATATTTATAGGACATTCCATCCAAAAACAACAGAATACACATTCTTCTGCAGTACTCATGGAACATTCTCCAGGATAGATCATATCTTGGGTCACAAATCAAGCCTTGGTAAATTTAAGAAAACTAAAATCGTATCAAGTATCTTTTCCAACCACAACACTATGAGACTAGATATCAATTACAGGAAAAAATCTGTAAAAAATACAAACACATGGAGGCTAAACAATACACTACTTAATAACGAAGAGATCACTGAAGAAATCAAAGAGGAAATCAAAAAATACCTAGAAACAAATGACAATGAAAACACAATGACACAAAACCTATGGGATGCAGCAAAAGCAGTTCTAAGAGGGAAGTTTATAGCAATACAATCCTACCTTAACAAACGAGAAACATCTCAAATAAACAACCTAACCTTACACCTAAATCAATTAGAGAAAGAAGGACAAAAAAATCCCCTAAAGTTAGTAGAAGGAAAGAAATCATAAAGATCAGATCAGAAATAAATGAAAAAGAAATGAAGGAAATGATAGCAAAGATCAATAAAACTAAAAGCTGGTTCTTTGAGAAGATCAACAAAATTGATAAACCATTAGCCAGACTCAACAAGAAAAAAAGGGAGAAGACTCAATTCAATAGAATTAGAAATGAAAAAGAAGTAACAATGGACACTGCAGAAATACAAAGGATCATGAGAGATTACCACAGCAACTTTATGCCAATAAAATGGACAACCTGGAAGAAATGGAAAATTCTTAGAAATGCACAAACTTCCGAGACTAAACCAGGAAGAAATAGAAAATATGAACAGACCAATCACAAGCAATGAAACTGAAACTGTGATTAAATATCTTCCAACAAAAAAAAGCCCAGGACCAGATGGCTTCACGGTTGAATTCTAGCAGACATTTAGAGACGAGCTAACACCTATCCTTCTCAAACTCTTCCAAAATATAGCAGAGGGAGGAACACTCCCAAACTCATTCTACGAGGCCACCATCACCCTGATACCAAAACCAGACAAGGATGTCACAAAGAAAGAAAACTACAGGCCAATATCACTGATGAACATAGATGCAAAAATCCTCAACAAAATACTAGCAAACAGAATCCAACAGCACACTAAAAGCATCATACACCACGATCAAGTGGGGTTTATCCCAGGAATGCTAGGATTCTTCAATATACGCAAATCAATCAATGTGACACACCATATTAACAAATTGAAGGAGAAAAACCATATGATCGTTTCAATAGATGCAGATAAAGCTTTTGACAAAATTCAACACCCATTTATGATAAAAACCCTCCAGAACGTAGGCATAGAGAGAACTTTCCTCAACATAATAAAGGCCATATATGACAAACCCACAGCCAACACCATCCTCAATGGTGAAAAACTGAAACCATTTCCACTAAGATCAGGAACAAGACAAGGTTGTTCACTCTCACCACTATTATTCAACATAGTTTTGGAAATTTTAGCCACAGCAATCAGAGAAGAAAAAGAGATAAAAGGAATCCAAATCGGAAAAGAAGAAGTAAAGCTGTCCCTGTTTGCAGAGGACATGATACTATACATAGAGACTCCTAAAGATGCTACCAGAAAACTACTAGAGCTAATCAGTGAATTTGATAAAGTAGCAGGATACAAAATTAATGCACAGAAATCTCTGGCATTCCTATACACTAATGATGAAAAATCTGAGAGTGAAATTAAGAAAACACTTCCATTTACCATTGCAGCAAAAAGAATAAAATATCTGGGAATAAACCTACCTAAGGAGACAAAAGAACTGTATGCAGAAAATTATAAGACACTGATGAAAGAAATTAAAGATGACACAAATAGATGGAAAGATATACCATGTTCCTGTACTGGAAGAATCAACACTGTGAAAATGACCATACTACCCAAAGCAACCTACAGATTCAATGCAATCCCTATCAAACTACCACTGGCATTTTCCACAGAACTAGAACAAAAAATTTGACAATTTGTATGGAAACACAAAAGGCCCTGAATAGCCAAAGCAATCTTGAGAAAGAAAAACGGAGCTGGAGGAATCAGGCTCCCTGACTTCAGACTATACTACAAAGCTACAGTAATCAAGACAATATGGTACTGGCACAAAAACAGAAATATAGATCAATGGAACAGGATAGAAAACCCAGAGCTAAACCCACGCACATATGGTCACCTTACCTTTGATAATGGAGGCAAGAATATACAGTGGAGAAAATACAGCCTCTTCAATAAGAGATATTCGGAAAACTGGACAGGTACATGTAGAAGAATGAAATTAGAACACTCTGTAACACTATACACAAAAATAAACTCAAAATGGATTGAAGACCTAAATGTAAGGCCAGACACTATCAAACTCTTAGAGGAAAACATAGGCAGAACACTCTATGACATAAATCACAGCACGATCCTTTTTGACCCACCTCCTAGTGAAATGAAAATAAAAACAAAAATAAACAAATGGGACCTAATGAAACTGAAAAGCTTTTGCACAGCAAAGGAAACCATAAACAAGACGAAAAGACAACCCTCAGAATGGGAGAAAATATTTGCAAATGAAGCAACTGACAAAGGATTAATCTCCAAAATTTACAAGCAGCTCATGCAGCTCAATATCAAAAAAACAAACAACCCAATCCAAAAGTGGGCAGAAGACCTATATAGACATCTCCAAAGAAGATATGCAGATTGCCAACAAACATATGAAAGAATGCTCAACATCATTAATTATTAGAGAAATGCAAATCAAAACTACAATGAGATATCATCTCACACCGGTCAGAATGGCCATCATCAAAAAATCTACAAACAATAAATGCTGGAGAGGGTGTGGAGAAAAAGGAACCCTCTTGCACTGTTGGTGAGAATGTAAATTGATACAGCCAGTATGGAGAACAGTATGGAGGTTCCTTGAAAAACTAAAAGTAGAACTACCATCTGACCCAACAATCCCACTACTGGGCATATACCCTGAGAAAACCATAATTCAAAAAGAGTCATGTACCAAAATGTTCATTGCAGCTCTATTTATAATAGCCAGTAGATGGAAGCAACCTAAGTGTCCAACAGCACATGAATGGATAAAGAAGACGTGGCACATATATACAATGGAATATTACTCAGCCCTAAAGGAAATGAAATTGAGTTATTTGTAGTGAGGTGGATGGACCTAGAGTCTGCCATACCGAGTGAAGTAAGTCAGAAAGAGAAAAACAAATACCATACGCTAACACATACATATGGAATCTAAAAATAAAAAAATGGTCATGAAGAACCTAGGGGCAAGACAGGAATTAAGGCCCAGACCTACTAGAGAATGGATTTGAGGATATGGGGAGGGGAAATGGTAGGCTGTGACAAAGTGAGAGAGTGGCATGGACCTATATACACTACCAAATGTAAAATAGATAGCTAGTGGAAAGCAGCCACATAGCACAGGGAGATCAGCTCCGTGCTTTGTGACCACCTAGAGGGGTGGGATAGGGAGGGTGGGAAGGAGGGAGCTGCAAGAGGGAAGGGATATGGGAACATATGTATATGTATAACTGATTCACTTTGTTATAAAGCAGAAACTAACACACCATTGTAAAGCAATTATACTCGAATAAAGATGTTAAATAAATAAATAAATACAAATAGAAAAAAAAAAAGATGCTTCATGTGCTTTCTTCCCAATTCTTGTTCCCAAAGGACTAATTTTCAATCCTTTTCTCTGTTTCTTTTAGTATTTATAACTATATTTCTGTACTTGGTCAATTACTTTTTAAAAAATTTTTCAGTTTTACATATCTGTCAACTTCCTCTTATGGAAGGTGAGAACATGGTTCTCTTATACATTTACTGCCCCCTACACCCACACATATTTATTTATATGTCACCTCCTTCCTCATAATATAATGTATTATCGCCTCATCTTTTGATTAGATCAGTAGTCAGTATTTACATTGCCATGACTGTGAAATGTTTTTCATTGCTGAGCCATGTAGTATGATTATGTTTCCTTTCTTGTACAACTTTTGTTTTTCTGGTATTTGTTTTGTCATTTACTTAGTTTTCTATGTATCTTAATTTATCCTAAACCCTTTTCTAGAAATATGTCTTCTCTCAACATGCTTTTCAGACTTGTTTTGTACTCCATCAGTTTTATCTCCTTGGAGACAGCCCTTCTTGCCTCTCCCTCTTCTACCAGTTCGACTGCTCTCTCTGTCCCACAGTTGCTGGCCTGGGCTCTTCCTTACCTCTCACCTGTGCTGATCCCCATTTCTTGGATCCTGTATGTTCCCCTTTCATTGCTTACTCTTTCATTTTCATAAAGTATTTTCTCCATTAGCTTCCTGAGCAAATGTGTATAGAAGATAATTTTTTGAGAACTTGTATGCCTAAAAATGTTTTGATTTAAAAACAAATGGGACCTAATCAAATGTACAATCTTTTGTACAGCAAAAGAAACCATAAACAAAACAAATATATAACCTACAGACTGGGAGAAAATATTTGCAAATGATGCTACCAACAAGAGCTTAATTTCCAAAATATACAAGCAGCTCATACAACTCAATAACAAAAAACCAGAAAACTCAATAGAAAAGTGGGCAGAAGACCTAAATTGACATTTCTCCAAAGAAGACACACAGATGGCCAATAGGCACATGAAAAGATGCTCAACATCACTAATTATTAGACAAATATAAATCAAAACTACAATGAGGTACCACCTCACACCAGTCAGAATGGCCATCATTAAAAAGTCTACAAATAACAAACGTTGGAGAGGGTGTGGAGAAAAGGAAACCCTCCTACATTGCTGGTGGGAATGTAAATTGGTGCAGCCACTATGGAAAACAGCATGGAGGCTCATCAGAAAAACTAAAAATAGAGTTGTCATATCAATTCAAAAAGCGATATGCACCCCTATGTTCATAGCAGCACTATTTACAATAGCCAAGACACAGAAACAAGATAAATGTCCATCAACAGATAAATGGATAAAGAAGATGTGGTGTGTGTGTATATATATATATATATATATATATATATATATATATATATATATATATATATATACACAAAATGGAATACTACTCAGTCATAAAAAAGAATGAAATAATGCCATTTGCAGCAACATGGATGGACCTAGAGATGATCATACTAAGTGAAGTAAGTCAGAAAGAGAAAAACAAATACCATATGATATCACTTATATGTGGAAGCTAAAGTATGACACAAATGAACTTATCTGAAAAACAGACTCATAGACATAGAGAACAAACTTGTGGTTGCCAGAGTGGGGAGGGTGTAGGGGAGGGATGGATTCAGAGTTTGGGGTTAGCAGGTGCAAGCTATTATATATAGGATGGATAATCAACAAGGTCCTACTGTATAGCACACAGAACTATATTCAATATCCTGTGATAAAGCATAGTGGAAGAGAATATAAAAAAGAATGTATATATATGTATAGCTGAATCACTTTACTGTATAGCAGAAATTAACACGACATTGTAAATCAACTATATTTCAGTAAAATAAATTTTTTTTTTTTTTTTTTTTTTGCGGTACGCGGGCCTCTCACTGTTGTGGCCTCTCCCATTGCGGAGCACAGGCTCCAGACGTGCAGGCTCAGCAGCCAGGGCTCACAGGCCCAGCCGCTCCACGTGGCATGTGGGATCTTCCCGGACCGGGGCACGAACCCATGTCCCCTGCATCGGCAGGCGGACTCTCAACCACTGCGCCACCAGGGAAGCCCTAAAATAAATTTTTTAAAAAATAAATTAAAATGTTTTGATTTTACCTTCATGTTTATTAGATGGTTTGGCTTGGTGAAAAATCCTCGGTCAGAAATTATTTACCTTCAGAAATTTAAAGATCCTTCTTCATTGTTGTCTGGTTCCCTGTGTTTCTGCTGGGAAGCCTGAGGCCTTCTCATCCCTGATCCCTTGTATGTGATGGTTTTTCTTTCTGAAAACCTTTAAGGTCTCTTTGTCCCAAATATTCTGAAATTTCATGATGATGGGCTTTTCTCATCAGTTGTGCTGGGGACATGGCACAATTGATGAGAAATCTGTAATATCGGATCCTTCCATTATGCAAACTTTTCTTGGGTTATTTCTTTGATAATTTCTTCACCTCTAGTCTCTTGCTCCAGTCTTTCTGGAGCTCTTGTTTTATGGATGTTGGATTGAACCTGGATTGATCCTCTAATTTCCTTATCTGTTCTCTCCCATTTTATATCTCTTTCCATTTTTATTCTACTTTCTAGGAGGTTTCCTCAAATTTACCTTTCAATCCTTTTGTTGGGATTTTTATTTTCCATTATCATATTTTAAGTTTCCAAGAATTCTTTTTTGTTCTCATAATTTTCCTTTTTTTATGCATCTAGTCTTATTTCATGGATGTATTATTTTTTCCTTATATCTCTGCAGATTTTAATGAGTTGGGGTTTTTTTTAAACTGTTCCTCTCTCTTAGTTTCTATTTTCTCTACATTCTAGCTTAAACTTGGATTCTGTCTCTGTCTTTGATGTTGGAGACTTTACTCATGTTTGGAATCCTTGTCTATTCACTCCAACTAAGAGTGAAGCATTCAAGCCCAAGTTGAAGCTCTGTGTGCATGGGCAGGACTTGTCAACTGGTGGGCTTCACTATAGGGTGATCCAGCTGAGGGGACTTGGGAGCGACCCCCAATTATCAGTATATTTAGGGCTTTTTTTTTGAGCTTCTTAGAGTTCCAGAGAAAATGTATCCAATGTTCTACTTGGGGGCTCTAAGCCTGTTTGCAACTGATCTTGGAGCTGAGTGGACCTAGGATTTCTCTCTTCATATGTAGACTTGCACTTCTTACTCTTGTTTTTGGTGTGGTATTCTCACTCCTGGTGGGGCCTTGTGCTCACTTTAGTTCACCTTTGCTCAGAAAGTAAACAGGGGGCTTCCCTGGTGGTGCAGCAGTTAAGAATCCTCCTGCCAATGCAGGGGACACGGGTTCGAGCCCTGCTCCAGGAAGATCCCACATGCCATGGAGCAGCTAAGCCCGTGCACCACAACTACTGAGCCTGTGCTCTAGAGCCCGTGAGCCACAACTACTGAGCCCGAGTGCCACAACTACTGAAGCCTGTGTGCCTAGAGCCCGTGCTCTGCAACAAGAGAAGCCACTCAATGAGAAGCCTGCGCACCGCAACAAAGAGTAGTCCCTGCTCACCACAACTGGAGAAAAGCCCACGTGCAGCAACAAAGACCCAATGCAGCCAAAAAATAAATAAATAAATAAAATTTTTTTAAAAAAGAAAGTAAACAAAGTTTCCACTGTCATGGGGAAGGAGCAGTTGACCAGCTATGCATGGTGGCAGGCAAGGGGTGGGGGAACAGCAAAGGAGAACTGGAGTATCTAACTGCTTCTTATGCAAACTCCAAAAATCCTCCTGTTTTACCTTCTTTTTCAGAGATCCCTGGCGTTTTAAATTTTAGGTTTTATTATTACTCAAATATATTGTGAGGCCAACATCTCAGGAGGAAACTGCCATAGGAAAGTTAGTTTGTTACTCACAGTTCCTGAGAGGAGGAGAAGGCCACACCCTACAGAGCCTCACAGGGAAGTACCAGGTTGGTCAGAAGGCAGAGGGAGTGATGGGGAAATATAGGCAGAGCCTTTATTGTGGTTTTCATGGGAGGAATGGGAGAGGCAGGGTGAGCAGGTTAAGGAGTGGGTATTTTGAATAATTTCAGCAGGCTTTGTGGCATAGTGGCTGTCCCTAGTTGCTTGGTACCTGGCCCTGGAATAATAGAAGGGGGGGTGGGGGAGTGTGGGCTCTGGAATGGTTGGTTTGCACATGAAAAGCACACCAAAAGGGGGACTTTATTATCTCCAGGAATTGGCTGGTTCTGGGAGGTACAGCTTCCCCATGATCAATAAGGCCCCAGATATCAAAACATTGGAATGAAAAGGTATGCTTAATATTCATGATACTGCCAATCCCTGTGCCTCTGAGATGGAGGTCTGTGTGCAAGATGGCTCACTTCTAGACTTCCTCCACTTCCTGTTCATGGTTCTGCTTTCGTGGATATAATCTGATTATGACAAGTGAGGACTTATCATCCATCTACTCTCCAGCTTCCAAAATCCTTTGTTGTTGTGTTCTCCCTCATTCTGTTTGAATATGAGATATTTATGCCTTTTTAAAAATCCTTTATGGTCATTTGAGTGAGGTTTGGAGAGGTAGCAAAGGTGAGTGCTTGTGTTCAATCCACCACCTTTAACTGGTAGTCAGATACTACCTCTTGTACAAATGCTTTTTTCTTCTTACTTTGAAGGAATGGGAATATTTAACCACCCCGCTCCACCCCATCCACTCCTGCCCAATATAAGATATACACAGGGCCATATAACTTATCTTAAAATATTTGAAGGGCTCCTATATAGAAGAAGAGTGAGTTTATCCTGAGCACCTCCAGAGCATATCTAGGAACAATGAGTAAAAATTTTAGAGAGAGATTTTCCAGATAAATAAAAGAAAAAATATAACAGTCTAAAAATTTAATCTGCTGCCTCATGATATAAAGAGTTTTCCATCATGGAACTCATGGGAATGGAGTATACAGAAATGTCTGAGCCTAAAGATTCCTGATCCCCTAGGTCTTCCTGTTAGTTCTCTTTTGGAGCACTTACAATTACTGCATGTCTGTCTTCTCTTTGGTCTATGAGCATATAGGCAAGAACTGTTTTTATTAATCACCACTTTACCAGTTCGGTTTAGCATGGTGCCTGATACATTGTACATGTTCTGAAAAAAAACAGTATTTACATAGCAGATCAAGAAGTAGTATGATATAAATTTAATCATGGCACTAGAAGAGGATTCTAGAAGAAATAGAACTAAGCAAAGATACTTAATTCAGTGTGGGATGATAAGGGAGGACTTCCTGAGGGTGGTGGCATTTAAATGAATTCTTAAGGAACATAAAAGAGTTAGTAAGGCAAGGAAGGACGGGAAGAGAATTCTAGGAGAGGAAACAGCATGATCAAAGTCGCAGAGACATTAGATAACATGATGCATTCTGAGAACTTATTCAAAATAGCAGAATAACAAGGAAAACATTGAGGGATATGGAGAGAGAGGAGACTAGAGCACAAGACCAGGGCAAAGTCATAATAATGGCAGTGAAGAGTCGCTCAAGGCTCTGAAGCCGAAAGTCTTACAATTCAGTTTGGAAAGGTCATCCTGTCAGCAATGTGTAGGATGGATGAGAGGTGAAGGCTAGAGGCACAGGACCAGTTGGGAATGTGGAAACTAGAACAAAACACTAGAACGTGAACAATTCATCCAAGTTCTTTGCCACTTGATAACAAGAATTGCCCTTCCTCCAGTTTCCAAGAAATAACCTCATTTCTGTCTGAGATCTCCCCAGAATGGCCTTCACTGTCATATTTCCAACAATATTCTCAGGTATCCTCTAAGAAGATTGTGGCTTTCTCTACAGCCCTCTGAATTTCTTTCTGAGCTCTCCCAGAATCACCCTTCACCATCTGTTCATGCCAATGTACGGTTTTTCCATTAGGCACCTCAAAACTCTTCAGCCTCTACCCATCACCCAGTTCCAAAGCCACTTCCACATGTTTAGGTGTTTGTTACTGTAGCACCCCACTTCCCAGTACCAATTTTCTGTCATAGTCTGTTCAGGCTGCTATAACAAAACACCATAGAATGGATGGCTTGTAAACCACAGAAATTTATTTCCTACAGCTCTGGAGGCTGGAAGTCCAAGATCAAGGCACTGGCAGATTTGGTGTCTGGTGAGGCCCCCTTCCTGGTTCATGGATGGTCATCTTCTCATAATGTCCTCATGTGGCAGAAAGAGCAAGAGAGCTCTCTGGGGTCTTGTCTGTAATGGCACCAATCTCATTAATGAGGGCCCTGCTCTTATGACCCGATCACCCACCAAAGCCCCCACCTCCTAATGCCATCACATTGGATGTTAGGATTTCAACAGATGAATTTGGGGGAGCGTGGGGGGACACAAATATTCAGTCTATAGCACCTGGCATCTATAATTGGTCAAAGAAGAACACACCATACCTCTTGCCATGCTGTTTTCAGTTATTATGCATGGAATGATTCTTCATTACAAACCTACAGACTCCTTTGGTGTTATTGCCCTGACTTCACTTACCATTAGCTGACACTACTTATGCCTTCACCTCCCAGTACAACATGACCTAGGTCAGGATGACAGACAGTTTAGCTTCCTTACATGTGAACCAATGGCACTAATTCAGCTCGTGTGTCAATAGATGGACTCTACATATTACTTTGTCACAGTTTAAAATTTGATACTTTTAAACATCTAGACAAATAAGATATAGTTTTGATCAAAGACAATATTTTCCTCCAAGGTTTTAAGCATGACTGATTTAAAATAATGTTACTATTTACAGTGTTTGGTATATGGAAGTCACTCAATAACTATATGATAAACGAATAGACTCTTCAGGTCAGGAAATCAATGTAACTAGCCCAAGGATGGCAAACTGTGTTATGTTCTAAAAATGGTCATGGTCAAAATCTCAGATACATAGTGAGAAGGTGAGCTTTGGGGACCCTGAATGCTAGGCTGAGACATTTGGATGTTATGGAGAGATTTGTTTATAATCAGATATCTCCTTTAAGAAAGATAATTCTGAAACTTTCCATTTCAGGGCGGTTATTTTCACCCTTTCAAATGCCATTGAAATAACCAGTGTAATATAAAAATAGGAATAATTCTGTTTCAAGGACGGAAAAAGAGGAGGTATAGGACAGAGCAAGTTCTAAAAGACAAAGTGCAAACAGGACCAGATCGGGGGGGGGGGTGCGGAAATTGAGCAGTCTGTAATTTAATAAATGGAAAAGAAGAAACCTGCTTGGGAAATGAGTAAATGGTGTCCATTACTGAACCCAAATTCCCAAGTGATGAGCAGAAGTAGCAGAGCTCAGGGCTGGCAGAGGAGGCCCCGCCAGGAGAACAGTGCTCCTCACGCCTGCCCTTGTGAAATGAGCAGGAAGGGGATTGATGCTGTGGACCCCACCACGGGCACTGGGGCCTGTTGCCAGGTGGGCATGGGAAGATGGGGTGGGACCAGCACCAAGGAACAAGACTTGCAGAAGCAACCAGTTGGCACATCAGTGAATTTCTCTGAGACAGCTTCCTCAATACCTCAAACAGGCTATTTATACTCGAAATCCTGCCAAATCACCACAGAAAATATAAAATTTTACCCCTTCTTTTTTGGGGACCAAAAGAATTGCCCAAGGACTCAGATAATCTCCAACACAAGTCATCTCAAATCCCAATACTGGACCAATATAGATACTCTTTGTTTGGATAAATAAACAGAAAAGTTAACAAATTTCAAAAAGTTTATTGACAAACACACACACACACACACACACACACACACATGCAAAGACTTGAACACACACAAAGACTTGAACATATAAAGTGTTGCTATGACAGGAATGTGAATAGGAAGACCCAATATGACAAAGATGACAGTTTGCCCCAAATTCATCTCGAGTGTTTGTTCATGCAATCCCAACTAAAACCCGAAAGGGATTGTATGGAGCTTTTCACCAGAATTTCCTCTGCTCTGAGGAATTCATTCCTCAGAAAAGGAATTACGAGCAAGCACTACACATCTTCCTTTGATCTGATTCCACATATACTGAGAGAAATTCCTCGACATTTGTGGCGTGTAGATGGTATTTTTCTTCATATTCCGGTACTAATGCAAGTTGTTTTGATTATCAATTACTATGTAACACACAACCCCAAAATTTAGTAATTTAAAACAACAATCATTTATTTGCTTGTGATTTTGCAATCTGGGCCAGCTCCATGGGCAGCTCGTCTCTGCTCCACATGGCACTGGTGGGGCTGGTGGGACTGAGGCTGGGAGTTCATTTCTAAGGGAGCTCCAGGCTGTCACGTGGGAGTTCAGCAGGGCCTGCGGAGGCCTTTATTCTTGGCCATGTGGCCTTCCCACTTGACTGGTGACGTTTCTCACAGCATGGCTCCTGGGTTTCAGAGAAAAGAAGCAGAGGCTCACTAATGCCTGGGCTCAGAGATCCCAGAATGTCACTTCTCTGCATTCACCTGGACAAAGCAGCTCCAGGCCCAGGTCAAACTCAAGAGGAGACATAAGATCTCCCACCTGATGGAAGGACCCGCATACATGGACAGGGATGGGCAGAATCACATGGGGGCCATCTTTAGAGAATATTTACTACTCAGGTTGCTCCTCAATTTTATATTTCATTGGCCATTTTGATCAGTTTCCATAAAAGATATCCAAATGTCGGCACTTAAGCCACCTCCCTTCTTAGAAGTAGTGTCAAAGAATTATTAATGAAATTACAACTCATATTAACTAAAGTGGTGTTTCCCAGAAAAGAAGCACAACGTTGCTATTCTAATTTTTTATTGAGGTATAATTTACATTCAGTGAAATAAATAGTCTTAAGTGTATAATTCAGTGAGTTTTGGTGCACGCATACAGCTGTGTAACACATACCTGTATCAAGGTATAGAATATGTCCCTCACCTTAGAACATTCCCTTGTGCCTTTTCCTTGTCAAGGCATGTTCCCAGAGGGAACCAATGTTTTGATGTTTTTCATCTTAGATTAGATTCGCCTACTCCAGAACTTCATATAAATGAAATTATAAACACCTACTCTTATGTGCTAGACTTCTTTTGTTCAGCATAAAGTTTTTTAGATTCATTCATGTTGTTTCACATATTTTGTTCCTTTTAATTATGAGTAGTATTTCATTTTATGAATATACTATAGTTTAGTAACTATTCATCTGTTAGTGGTTATTTGGATTGTTTCCAGTTTTGGATTAGTACAAACAAAGCTGCTTTGAACATTCTTGTATAAGTCATAAACATAAGATTTTATTTCTCTTGGGTTAGGGTTAGGAATTCACATGGAAGTGAATTGCTGAGTCATAGAGAGGATATCTCTTCAATTGTACAAGAAATTTTCAAACACTTTTCCAAAGTGGTTGGACTAGAATTCCAGTTGCTTTGCATCTATGCAAGTATTTGGTGTTGTCAGTCATTAATTGTAGGCATTCTAGAGGTGAGAAGGTATCTCATTGTTGTATTAATTTGCATTTCCCTGATGACTAATGATGTCGAGCACATTTTCATGCACTTATTGTCCATTCATATACCTTTCCTTGTGAAGTGGCCATTAAAATATTTTGCGCATTTCTACTTGTGTTGTTTGCCTTTCTATAAATGAGTTTTATATGTTTTTAATATAAGTTCTTTTTCTGATATAAGTCCTTCATCAGATGTGATTATTACAAAACATTTTCTCCCACTCTGTGACTTGTCTATTCATTTTCTTAACCATGTCTTTTGATGAGTAGAAGTTTTAAATTTTTACTATGTCCAACTTATCAGTATTTTCTTTTACAGTAAGTTCTTTCTGGGTTCTAAGAAATATTTGCTTACCCTAAGGACATGAAGATATTCTCCTTTGTTTTCTTCTAGAAGCCTTAGAGTTTTAGCTTTTACATCTAGGTTAATAGTCCATCACAGATGACTTTTTGAGTACAGTGTGACGTAGGGACTGAAATTTTTTAAAAAATATAGGTATCCGGTTATTCCAGCACCATTTTCTCTTTCTCTAGTGAATTGTTTTGGAGTTTAGGTTAAAAATCAATCGACCAGGGGCTTCCCTGGTTGCACAATGGTTAGGAATCCGCCTGTCAATGCAGGGGACACAGGTTCAAGCCCTGGTCAGGGAAGATCACACATGCCGCGGAGCAACTAAGCCCATGCGTCACAACTACTGAGCCTGCACTCTAGAGCCCATGAGCCACAACTACTGAGCCCATGTGCCACAACTACTGAAGCCCATGTGCCTAGAGCCCATGCTCCACAACAGAGAAGCCACTGCAATGAGAAGCCCGTGCACCGCAACGAAGAGTAGCCCCCACTCGCCACAACCAGAGAAAGCTCACACGCAGCAACAAGACCCAATGCAGCCAAAAATAAATAAATAAATTTTTTAAAAAGTTTTTTTTTTAAGTAGAAAAAAAATTCAATTGACCATATTCGTGTGGGTCTATTTTTGGATTCTATTCTGTTTCAATGGTCTATGTATCCTGTTTATTTACTTTTATTAAAATTCTTAACATCAGAGAGTCTCAGTTCTTAAATTTTGTTTTTTTTCAAAATTGTTTTGGCTGTCTTAGTTTCTTTGCATAACTTTTAGATCATCTTGAAATTTTCAGCCCAAAAGTCTGCTGGATTTTGCTTGGAACTGCACTGAATCTATAGATCAATTGGAGAGAATGGACAACTAAACGGTATTGAGTTCCAATCATGTACATAATATATCTCTCCAGTTATTTAAGTCTTCTTTAATTTATCTCAGCAATAAGTATCACATACTTTAATTTAAAATGTTTGTTTATAATCTGCTCTAATTACTGTAATTCGTAATCTGTGTAAAACCATAATAGAAATTTCAAGATGGTATGACATATTTTTGCCCACAATCTAATAGAGGAGCAAAGTAGCTTCATTACTGTTTTAGAAGTAGAAAACTTTGAATAACATTTTTAATTGAAGAGATGAAATATGCACACATTTAATAATAGCACAAAGATAGAATTTGATAAGAGTTATAAAAGAGTTACACACTGTACAAGACAAAAGCCAAGGAGAAAGCAAATTTAGCCTTTGATTTCTCTTAACTAGTTAAAAATAATAAAAACATACTTACATGAATCTGTCACTCAAATATATGAAAAATTGAACTCCGAAAGACCTAAGAATTGGGAAAATAAAAAAGTTTTTTATACAACTTCGACATCCAAGTTGGCATTCAGCATGGATAACAATCTATTTTTTTAATTTAATATTTTCCTTTATAGAGACTGCTCATCTTTACTTCATTAGACATTTCAGCATTTAATAATCAACATAACCAAGCTAAGTTCTTCAAATTTGATATTTTACTTTAATTAAAAGTAGCTGGTCAATGATCAAGTGGGATTTATCCCAGGAATGTAAGGGTTCTTCAATATACACAATTAACAAATTGAAGAATAAAAACCATATGATTATCTCAATAGATGCAGAAAAACTTTTGACAAAATTCAACACCCAGTTATGATAAAAACTCTCCAGAAAGTGGGCATAGAAGGAACATACCTCAACATAATAAAGGCCATATACAACAAACCCACAGCAAACATCATTCTCAACGGTGAAAAACTGAAAACACTTCCTCTAAGATCAGAAACAAGACAAGGATGTCCACTCTTACCACTATTATTCAACATAGTTTTGGAAGTCCTAGCCATGGCAATCAGAGAAGAAAAAGAAATAAAAGGAATACAAATTGGAAAAGCGGAAGAAAAATTGTCACTGTTTGCAGATGACATGATACTATACATAGAGGCTCCTAAAGATGCCACCAGAAAACTACTAGAGCTAATCAATGAATCTGGTAAAGTTGCAGGATAAAAAATTAATGCAGAGAAATCTCTTGCATTCTTATACGCTAACAACAAAAGATCAGAAAGAGAAATGAAGGAAACACTCCCATTTACGACTACAACAAAAAGAATAAAATACCTAGGAATAAACCTACATAAGAAGGTAAAAGACCTGTACTCAGAAAACTATAAGACACTGATGAAAGAAATCAAAGATGACACAAACAGATGGAGAGATATACCATGTTCCTGGATTGGAAGAATCAATATTGTGAAAATGTCTATACTACCCAAAACAACCTACAGATTCAATGCAATCCTTATCAAATTACCAGTGGCATTTTTTACAGAGCTAGAACAAAAAACTTAAAATTTGTATGGAGACACAAAGGATCCCAAATAACCAAAGCAGTCCTGAGGGAAAAAAACAGAGCTGGAAGAATCAGACTCCCTGACTTCAGATGATACTACAAAGCTACAGTAATCAAGACAATATGGTACTGGCACAAAAACAGAAATATAGATCAATGGAACAGGATAGAAAGCCCAGAGATAAACCCATGCACCTATGGTCAACTAATCTATGACAAAGGAGGCAAGGTTATAGAATGGAGAAAAGACAGTCTCTTCAATAAGTAGTGCTGGGAAAACTGGACAGCTACATGTAAAAGAATGAATTTGGAACACTCCCTAACACTGTACACAAAAATAAACTCAAAATGGAGTAGAGATCTAAATGTAAGACCAGACACTATAAAACTCTTAGAGGAAAACATAGGAAGAACACTCTGACATAAACCACAGCAAGGTCTTTTTTTACCCACCTCCTAGAGTAATGGAAATAAAACCAAAAATAAACAAATGGGACCTAATGAAACTTAAAAGCTTTTGCACAGCAAAGTAAACCATAAACAAGATGAAAAGACAACCCTCAGAATGGGAGAAAATATTTGCAAATGAATCAATGGACAAAGGATTAATCTCCAAAATATATAAACAGCTCATGCAGCTCAATATTAAAGAAACAAACAACCCAATCCAAAAATGGGCAGGAGACCTAAATAGACATTTCTCCAAAGAAGACATACAGATGGCCAAGAAGCACATGAAAATCTGCTCAACATCACTAATTATTAGAGAAATGCAAATCAAAACTACAGTGAGGTATCACGTCACACCATTCAGAATGGGCATCATCAGAAAATCTACAAACAATAAATGCTGGAGAGGGTGTGGAGAAAAGGGAACCCTCTTGCACTGTTGGTGGGAAAGTAAACTGATACAGCCACTATGGAGAACAGTATGGAGGTTCCTTAAAAAACTAAAAATAGAATTACCATATGACCCAGCAATCCCACTACTGGGCATATACCCAGAGAAAACCATATTTCAAAAAGACACATGCACCCCCATGTTCATTGCAACACTATTTACAATAGCCAGGTCATGGAAGCAACCTAAATGCCCATTGACAGATGATTAGATAAAGAAGATGTGGTACATATATACAATGGAATATTACTCAGCCATAAAATGGAACAAAATTGGGTCATTTGTAGAGACGTGGATGGACCTAGAGACTGTCATACAGAGTGAAGTAAGTCAGAAAGAGAAAACCAAATATTGTATATTAATGCACATACGTGGAATCTAGAAAAATTGTACAGATGAACCAGTTTTCAAGGCAGAAATAGAGACAGTGATGTAGAGAACAAACTTATGGACACCAAGGGGGAAAAGTGGTGGGGGTGGTGGGGGTGGTGGGATGAATTGGGAGGTGGGGATTGACATATATACACTTACATGTATAAAATTGATAACTAATAAGAACGTGCTGTATAAACAAATAAAAATAAATAAAATTCAGAAAAAGAAAATAAATTAAAAAACAAAAAACAGTATCTTTCTCTTTAATAATCTATATGGGAAAAGAATCTGAAAAAAATAGATATGTGTAAAAACTAAACTAATTAAACAGCAAACTAAATCACTTTGCTAAATCACCTGAAACTAACACAACATTGTAAATCAACTATACTCCAATGTAAAATAAAAAATTAAAACAAAACAAAACAAAAAAAGTAGCTGGTCATTAAGTAGACACTTCTTCAAAGAAGACATAGAGAGGCCGACAGACTTATGAAAAGATGCTCATCATCGCTAATTATTAGAGAAATGCAAATCAAAACTACAATGAGGTACCACCTCACACCAGTCAGAATGGCCATCATTAAAAAAACAAATCTCTGCTCTTTCCTTGGGTACAGACTTGAGTCAAATAAAAGGTGGACTTAATTGCACTGAAAATGTCCAACAATCCCATGGAAGTGAAAAGCAGGGTGGGAGTGGAGGAGAAAAAGAATGATTTGGGGAGGATCCCCTTCAAGATGTTTTATTAAAAAGAAGTTTCCCTCAAATTTTAATCTGCAGATTTATTCTCTGAGACCCACTAGGATTTTTTCTTTTCCCCTTTAATAAAAATTGTGGTAAAATATACTTAACATAAAATTTACCACTTTGACCATTTTTAAGTGTACAGTTCAGGGGCATTAAGTACATTCACATTGTTGCACTACCACCACCACTATCCATCCCCAGAACTTTTTTCATCTTGCAAAACTGAAACTGTACTCATTGAACACTAAATCCCTATTCTTCCCTCCCCTCTGTCTCTGGCGACCACCATTCTACTTTGTGTCTCTATGAATTTGATTACTTTCGGTACCTTATATAAGTGGAATCATACAGCATTTGTCCTATTATGACTCAGCATAATGTCTTCAAGGTTCATCCATGGTGTAGCATGTGCAAGAATTTCCTTCCTTTTTAAGACTGAATAATAGTCCATTGTATGTCTGTATCACATTTTCTTCATCATTTCATCTATAGATGGACACTTGGGTCGCTGCCACTTTTTGGTTCTTGTGAATAATGTTGCTATGGACATGGTTGTGCAAATATCTGTTTGAGTCCTTGCTTTCAATTCCTTTCACCAAATACCCAGAAGTGGAATTTCTGGATCATATGATAAATTCTATTTTTAATTTTGTTTTTATGAACTGCCATAATGTTTTCCATAGTGGCTACCCCATTTTACATTCCTACCATCAAGCAGTGCATAGGGTTATAATTTCTCAACATCCTTGACAACACTTGTTATTTTCTGGCTTTTGTTTGTTTTGTAATAGCCATCCTAATGAGTGTGAAGTGGTATCTCACTGTGGGTTTTTGTTTTTGTTTTTTGTGGGTTTTTTTGCAGTACACTGGCCTCTCACTGCTGTGGCCTCTCCCGTTGTGGAGCACAGGCTCTGGACACACAGGCTCAGCGGCCATGGCTCATGGGCCCAGCTGCTCTGCAGCATGTGGGATCCTCCCGGACCAGGGCACGAACCCGTGTCTCCTGCCTCGGCAGGCGGACTCTCAACCACTGCATCACCAGGGAAGCCCCTCACTGTGGTTTTGATTTGCATTTCACTAATGATTAGTGATATTGAGCCTCTTTTCATGTAATTATTAGACATTTGTGTATCTTCTTTCAAGTCTTTTGTCCATTTCTTAATCAGGTTTTTTTTTTTCTTTTTTTTTAAAGGGGGTCACTACATTACTCAAGTTTAAGAGACAATACTAAACAAATCTTAGAGATAAGGTAGCTATCTGACATTAAGTTTCTTGCAAAATAATCACTATGTTTACATTTATAAAACTATATCGAAATTATAGGTAAAACAATTTCTAAATTTTTTAATTAAATTAATTTTAAAAATTACTGCAAGTGAAGTATAATTCACATACATAAAAGTGTCCATAAGGGTAGAGTTTGGTGGATTTTCATGAATGGGACACACCTGTGTAACTAGCGCCAAGATCAACAAATAGAGCCCATTGGAACTCCCCTCCCATTCACTATCCACCCTCCCCCCACAAAGGTAACCACTAACCTAACTTTTAGCAGATTATTTTTCCTGTTTTTGTGCTTTACAGAAATGGACTTACTCATATGTCCTTTTGAGACAGGTTGGGACCTGGGACCCTTTGCTGCAGTGCTGCAATGGACATGGACACACCTCTCCTCAAGCAGCAAAATACAAGAAAACTGTATGGGACTAAAAATAACTGCGTGCATGTACAGTTGGGGAAAATTCTGGACCTAAAATATACAAGGAGACCAAAAAACCCAACTGCCACTTTTGAAGAGCCTGGAGCAAAAACAGGATGTCAGGAGCAAAAGCAGGGCACTGAGCATGCCCCCTGCACACAACACCACCCAAGGAGTAGGCAAACCACCTAAGCCCCACTTCTGGCCCGACCCCTGGACACACCCCTACCGTCACCCCATATAAGGAAACTGCTCCCCTTGGGGAGTGAGCAAGGAAAGCTGTTACTTATTTTCACTCCTCCCTGCTGCAGCAGGGGTCCCAATAAAGCCTTGCCTGAATTTCTTGTATGGCCACTAGTCAATTTCTATTGACTGGGGAAGGCCAAGAACCCTGGTCGGTAACATATTTGTGGCACCAAACGTGGGGCACTTGTCCCCTTCTGGGGAGAGGATCTGGGCACCTCTGGGACCACTGAACTCAGCTTCCCCGTGTGTGACAAGCGGCCACTTGAACCTCTTGCTTCAACGTCACATTTGGTAAGTCTGCCTTCCTGGCCCCTGAGGGCCCCAGTACCCTCATTCAGGCAACACTTTCCCCCTCTCCTTTGTCCTTTTTCTTTTTTCTTTTGCTTGTCTGGCTGTTCTCTTGCTTTTTGATTTATTTGGTTCTGTTTTTGTTTCTTTTGTGGGTATGCACGTTTCCTTGTTTCTGTTTTTGTCTGTTTGATTTTACTTTTTACCATTTGTCTGGGTTCTCTTAGTCTTTTTTTTTAAATCCCCTTTATTGCTGGGACGAGCGAAATTGCAGGCTCTTGGTTCCTTGACCAGAAGTCGGGCCTGAGGCTCTGGGGTGGGAGCACTGAGTCCAGGATGCTGGACCACTAGAGACTTCCTGGCCCCAGGGAAAATTAATCGCAGAGAGCTCTCACAGAGGCCTATATCTGAATCCAAGACCTGGCTCCACCCAACTTCCAGCAGCTCCTGGCACTGGATGCCTCACACCAAACAACAAACAAGACAGGAACACAAACCCACCCATAAGCACAGAGACTACCTAAAGTCATACTAAGCTCACAGACAGCCCCAAACACACCACCTGATATGGCCCTGCTCATCAGAGGGAAAAAAACTCAGCTCCACCCACCAGAATGCAGGCACCAGTTCCTCCCATCAGGAAGCCTACACAAGCCACTGAACAAACCTCACCACCAGGGGCAGAGAACAGAAGTAAGGGGAACTATGACCCTGCAGCCTGGGGTAAGGAGACCTCAAATACTGTAAATTAGACAAAATGAGAAGAAAGAGAACTATCTTGTAGGTGAAGGACCAAGATAAAAACCCACAAGAACAAATAAATGAAGAGGAAATAGGCAAACTATCTGAAAAAGAATTCAGAGTAATGATAGTAAAGATGATCCAAAATCTCGGAAATAGAATAAATACAAGAAACATTTAACAAGGACCTAGAAGAACTAAAGAGCAAACAAACAGTAATGAACAACAGAATAACTGAAATTAAAAATACTCTAGAAGGAATCAACAGTAGAATAAATGAGGCAGAAGAATGGATAAGTGAGCTGGAAGATAGAATGATGGAAATAACTGCCACTGAGCAAAGTAAAGAAAAAAGAATGAAAAGAATGAAGGACAGTCTCAGAGACCTCTGGGACAATATTAAACGTACAAACATTCAAATTATGGGCATCCCAGAAGAAGAAGAAAAAAAGAAATGGGTGAGAAAATATTTGAAGAGATTATGTTAAAAACTTTCCCAACATGGGAAGGGAAATAGTCAATCAAGTCCAGGAAGTGCAGAGAGTCCCATACAGGGTAAAACCAAGGAGAAACACACCGAGACACATATTAATCAAACTAACAAAAATTAAACACAAGGAAAAAATATTAAAAGCAGCAAGGGAAAAAGCAAAAAATAACATACAAAGGAATCCCCATAAGGTTAACAGCTGATCTTTCAGCAGAAACTCTACAGGCCAAAAGGGAGTGGTAGGATATATTTAAAGTGATGAAAGGGGAAAACCTACAACCAAGATTCCTCTACCCAGCAAGGATCTCATTCAGATTCGACAGAGAAATCAAAAGCTTTACAGACAAGCAAAAGTTAAGAGAATTCAGCACCACAAAACCAGTTTTACAACAAATGCTAAAGGAACTTCTCTAGGTGGGAAACATAAGAGAAGGAAAAGACCTACAAAGACAAACCCCAAACAATTAAGAAAATGATAATAGGAACATAACATATCGATAATAACCTTGAATGTAAATGGATTAAATGACCCAACCAAAAGACACTGTCTTGCTGAATGGATACAAAAACAAGACCTGTATAGATGCTGTCTACAAGAGACCCACTTCAGACCTAGGGACACATACAGACTGAAAGTGAGGGGACGGAAAAGATATTCCATGCAAATGGAAGTCAGAAGAAAGCTGGAGTAGCAGTACTCATATCAGACAAAATAGACTTTAAAATAAAGACTATTACAAGAGACAAGGAAGAACACTACATTATGATCAAGGGACCAATCTAAGAAGAAGATATAACAATTGTAAATATCTATGCACCCAACATAGGCACACCTCAATACATAAGGCAAAATGCTAACAACCATAAAGAGGGAAATCGACAGTAACACAATAATAGTAGGGGACTTTAACACCCCACTTACACCAATGGACAGATCATCCAAACAGAAAATAAATAAGGAAACACAAGCTTTAAATGACACATTAGAACAGATGGACCTAATTGATATTTATAGGACATTCCATCCAAAAAGAATAGAATACACTTTCTTCTCAAGTGCACACAGAGTATTCCCCAGGATAGATCACATCTCAGGTCACAAATCAAGCCTCAGTAAATTTAAGAAAATTGAAATCACATTACCCATCTTTTCCAACCACAATTCCATGAGACTAGTATCAATTACAGGAAACAAACTGTAAAAATATAGACAAATGGAGGCTAAACAATATTCTACTAAACAACCAACAGATCACTGAAGAAATCAAAGAGGAAATCAAAAAATACCTAGAAACAAATGACAACGAAAACCTGACGACCCAAAACCTATGAGATGCAGCCAAAGGAGTTCTAAGAGAGAAGTTTATAGTAATATAATCCTACCTCAAGAAACAAGAAAAATCTCAAGTAAACAACTTAACCTTACACCTAAAGCAATTAGAGAAAGAAGAACAAAAAACCCCCAAAGTTAGCAGAAGGAAAGAAATCATAAAGATCAGCTTAGAAATAAATGAAAAAGACACGAAGGAAACAACAGCAAAGATCAGTAAAACTAACAGCTGGTTCTTTAAGAGGATACACAAAATTGATAAACCATTAGCCAGAGTCACCAGGCAAAACAGGGAGAAGATTCAAATCAACAGAATTAGAAATGAAAAAGGAGAAGTAACAACTGACACCACAGAAATACAAAGGATCAAGAGAGATTACTACAAGCAATTATATGCTAATAAAATGGACAACCTGGAAGAAATGGACAAATTCTTAGAAAAGTACAACCTTCCAAGACTGAACCCGGAAGAAATAGAGAATGTGAACAGACCAATCACAAGCACTGATATTGAAACTGTGATTAAAAATCTTCCAACAGGGCTTCCCTGGTGGCGCAGTGGTTGAGAGTCCACCTGCCGGTGCAGGGGACATGGGTTCATGCCCCGGTCTGGGAAGATCCCACATGCCGCAGAGCGGCTAGGCCCATGAGCCATGGCCACTGAGCCTGAGCGTCCGGAGCCTGTGCCCCGCAACGGAAGAGGCCACAACAGTGAGAGGCCCACGTACCACAAAAAAAAAAAAAAAAAATCTTCCAACAAAAAAAAGCCCAGGACCAGATGGCTTCACAGGCAAATGCTATCAGACATTTGGAGAAGAGCTAACACCTATCCTTCTCAAACTCTTCCAAAATATAACAGAGGGAGGAACACTCCCAAACTCATTCTATGAGGCCACCATCACCCTGATACCAAAACCAGACAAAGATGTCACAAAAAAATGAAAATAACAGGCCAATATCACTGATGAACATAGATGCAAAAATCCTCAACAAAATATTAGCATACAGAATTCAACAGCAAATTAAATGGATTGTACATCATGATCAAGTGGGGCTTATCCCAGGAATGCAAGGATTCTTTAATATACACAAATCAATCAATGTGATACACCATAATAACAAATTGAAGGATAAAATCCATAGGATCATCTCAATAGATGAAGAAAAACTTTTGACAAAATTCAACACCCATTTATGATAAAAACTCTCCAGAAAGTGGGCATGGAGGGAACCTACCTCAACATAATAAAAGCCATATATGACAAACCCACAGCCAACATCATTCTCAGTGGTGAAAAACTAAAAACATTTCCTCTAAGATCAGGAACAAGACAAGGGTACCCACCCTCACCACTATTATTTAACATAGATTTGGAAGTTTTAGCCATGGCAATCAGAAATGAAAAGGGAATACAAATTGGAAAAGAAGAAGTAAAACTGTCACTGTTTGCAGATGACATGATACTATACATAGAAAATCCTAAAGATGTCACCAGAAAGCTACTAGAGTTAATCAATTAATTTGGTAAAGTAGCAGGATAGAAAATTAATGCACAGAAATCTCTTGCATTCCTATACGCTAACAATGAAAAATCAGAAAGAGAAATTAAGAAAACACTCCCATTTACCATTGCAACAAAAAGAATAAAATACCTAGGAATAAACCTACCTAAGGAGGCAAAGACCTGTATGCAGAAAAGTATAAGAAACTGATGAAAGAAATCAATGACACAAACAGATGGAGAGATATGCCATGTTCTTGGATTGGAAGAATAAACGTTGTGAAAATGACTATTTCCCAAAGTAATTGACAGATTCAATGCAATCTCTATCAAATTACCAATGGCATTTTTCACAGAACTAGAACAAAAAATTTGACAATTTGTATGGAAACACAAAAGACCCTGAATAGCCAAAGCAATCTTGAGAAAGAAAAACAGAGCTGGAGGAATCAGGCTCCCTGACTTCAAACTATACTACAAAGCTACAGTAATCAAGACAATATGGTACTGGCACAAAAACAGAAATATAGATCAATGGAACATGATAGAAAGCCCAGAGATAAAGTTCAGAGATGAACATATGGTCACCTTATCTTTGACAAAGGAGGCAAGAATATACAATGGAAAAAAAGACAGCCTTTTCAATAAGTGGTGCTGGGAAAACTGGACAGCTACATGTAAAGGAATTAAATTAGAACACTTCCTGACACCATACACAAAAATAAACTCAAAATGGATTAAAGACCTAAATGTAAGGCCAAACACTATCAAACTCTTAGAGGAAAACATAGGCAGAACACTATATGACATAAATCACAGCAAGATCCTTTTTTTTTTTTTTTTTTTTTTGCGGTATGTGGGCCTCTCACTGTTGTGGCCTCTCCCATTGCAGAGCATAGGCTCTGGATGTGCAGGCTCAGCAGGCATGGCTCACGGGCCCAGCCGCTCCGCAGCATGTGGGATCTTCCCGGACCGGGGCATGAACCCACGTCCCCTGCCTCGGCAGGTGGACTCTCAACCACTGTGCCGCCAGAGAAGCCCGCAAGATCCTTTTTGACCTACCTCGTAGAGTGATGGAAATAAAAAAATAATAATAAACAAATAGGACCTAATGAAACTTAAATGCTTTTGCACAGCAAAGACAAAAAGACAACCCTCATAATGGGAGAAAATATTTGCAAATGAAGCAACTGACAAAGGATTAATCTCCAAAATATACAAGCAGCTCATGCAGTTTAATATTAAAAAAAAAAGCCAATCCAAAAATAGGCAGAAGACCTAAATAGACATTTCTACAAAGAAGACATACAGATTGCCAACAAACACATGAAAAGATGCTCAACATCACTAATCATTAGAGAAATGCAAATCAAAACCACAATGTGGTATCACCTCACACCAGTCAGAATGGCCATCATCAAAAAATCTACAAACAATAAATGCTGGAGAGGGTGTGGAAAAAAGGGAACCTCCTGCACTTTGGTGGGAATGTAAATTGATACAGCCACTATGGAGAACAGTATGGAGGTTCCTTAAAAAACTAAAAATAGGGACTTCCCTG